>NC_057808.1:429233142-429246643 GCF_018294505.1 Triticum aestivum | reverse complement strand
AGGAGTCCTAGCCGGACACGGCCCGGTTAGGTCGGTTCACTTTTTTTTTAAATAAATCCTGACGCGGAAAAACAAATAAAAGAAAAACTAAACAGAGTCCAAAAATCTTGAAATAAATTTTCACGGTCCTCTAATAATCTTGCGGACAAAGTGAACATTTATTTGGGACTCTAATGCAATTTTGAAAAACGCACATTTTTCCTAATTCAAATTAAATAGCAATAAAATCCAAATAAAATTTATTTATTTGATTTTAATATTTTCCCTCCAATATTTCATTTATTTTGGAGAAGTCATATTATCTCCTCTTATATATTTTAATATGAAATATTTTCGGAGAGAAAAATAATTAAAACCAAAGTGATCCTTGTTTCGATATTTGATAAAATTCAAATATGAAGAACGTGAAATCCCCAACTCTCTCCGTGGGTCCTTGAGTTCCTTAGAATTTCGAGGATCGCAAAATGAAATGCAATAAAAATATGATATGCATGAATGACCTATGTATAACATTCCAAATTGAAAATTTGGGATATTACAAACCTACCACCCTTAAGATGAATCTCGTCCCCGAGATTCGAGTTGGCTAGAAAATAGGTGTGGGTGGTCTTTGCGTAGATCATCTTCTTGTTCCCAGGTGGCTTTATCCTCGGTATGGTGGCTCCACTGAACTTTGCAAAACTTGATAACCTTGCTGCGAGTAACTCGCTGGGAAACTCGAGAATCCTGAAAGGTTTCTCCTCATATGTCAAAGCACTATCCAACTGAATAGGTTCCAGGGGCACTGTGTCTCTCAGAGGAATATTGGCCATCTCTGCATGGCACTTCTTTAACTGGGAAAGGTGAAACACATCATGAACCCCGGACAGTCCTTCAGGTAACTCCAACTTGTAGGCAACCTCTTCCATGCGTTCCAAAACACGATACGGTCCTACAAATCTCGGGGCTAACTTTCCCTTAACTCCAAAAGGTTTAACTCCTCGCAGAGGTGACACTCGCAGATATGCTCTATCTCCGATTTCATAGACTACCTCCTTGCATTTTGAATCTGCATAACTCTTCTATCGGGACTGAGCTACGTTCAGTCTATCTCGAATCAGCTTAACCTTCTCTTCTGATTCCTTAATAAAATCCGGACCAAACAACTGACGTCTCCAACTTCATCCCACATCAACGGTGTTCTGCATCTTCTTCCATTCAAAGCTTCGAACGGTGCCATCTTCAAACTGGCCTGGTAGCTATTGCTGTATGAGAACTCCGCGTTGGGCAGGTTGTCATCCCAGCTAGATCCATAATCCAGCACACAAGCTCTCAACATGCCCTCCAGAATCTGATTGACTCTCTCGGTCTGTCCATCTGTTTGCGGGTGAAAAGCTGTACTGAACTCTAGCCTAGTACCCAAAGTCTAGTGTAGCTGGTGCCAAAACTTTGAAGTAAACTGTGTTCCTCTATCTGATACGATGGTCCTCGGAACTCCGTGCAGACATACGATCCTGGTCATATATATCTTGGCCAACTTCGCACTTGTATAGGTGGTCTTCACTGGGATAAAGTGAGTGAGCTACTTTGGTCAAGCGATCCACTACTACCCAGATAGAATCATATCCCGATCGGGTCCTGGGCAATCCGATGATGAAATCCATGCCAAGCTTGTCCCACTTCCATTTGGGTATCGGCATAGGCTGCAGTAATCTTGCTGGCTTCTGTTGTTCTGCCTTCACTCTCTGTCATACAACACATACAGCTACATACTCGGCAATATCCTTCTTCATTCCAGTCCACCAGAAACGTTCCTTCAAATCCAAATACATCTTGGTGTTTCCGGGGTGTATCGAGTATGGCGAGTCATGAGCTTCCTGAAGTATCAACTTCCTGATCTCTGCATTATTGGGCACATAAACACAGTCCTCGAACCACAAGGTGTCGTGCTCATCCTCACGAAAACCTTTAGCTTTTCCTTTGCTCATTTTCTCCTTTATTTCAGCAATTTCTTTGTCGTCCTTCTGAGCTTCTCGAATCTTTCCCAATAACGTTGACTGAACCTCTAATACTGCGACAAAGCCTCTAGGAACTATCTCTAAACGAAGCTCCCTGAGATCGTCTGCTAACTCCTTTAGCAATCCTCCGCTTACGAGGGTATTGACATAACTCTTCCGGCTCAAAGCATCTGCTACGACATTGGCCTTTCCTGGATGATAGTGCAACTTCATATCCTAATCCTTTATGAGCTCCAACCATCTCCTCTACTTGAGGTTCAACTCCTTCTGAGTAAAAATGTACTTCAAACTCTTGTGATCCGTGTACACATCACAACGGTTTCCAATAAGATAATGTCTCCAGGTCTTGAGTGCATGCACTACAGCTGCTAACTCCAAATCATGCGTGGCATAATTCAACTCATGCAGTCGGAGTTGTCGTGAGGCATATGAAATAACTCTTCCATCTTGAATAAGTACTCCTCCAAGTCCTAAGCGAGAGGCGTCGCAATACACTTGGAAATCCTTGCGTATATCCGGCAGAATCAGCACTGGGGCTGTAGTCAAACGTTTCTTCAACTCCTGGAAACTTTCTTCACATTCTTCAGTCCAATGGAACTTAGTATCTTTCTTCAACAGCGCCATCATAGGCTTTGCAATCTTGGAAAAATTCTCAACGAATCTTCGATAGTATCCCGCGAGTCCAAGAAAACTGCGGATCTCCCCAACTGAGGTGGGTGCCAACCACTCAGTGACTGACTGAACCTTGGTAGGATCCACTGCTATACCTTCTCCCGATATAACATGTCCAAGAAATCCAACTTCCTTCAACCAAAACTCACATTTGCTAAACTTGGCATACAACTGATGTTCCCTGAGCTTCTCGAGAACTAAGCGCAAATGTTCCTTGTGTTCCTCTTCATTCTTAGAGTATACCAAGATATCATCAATGAACACCACAAAAAACTTATCCAAGAATTCCATGAACACCTTGTTCATCATACTCATGAAATAGGCAGGGGCGTTAGTCAATCCAAATGACATAACCGTATACTCATATAGCCCATACATTTTGGTAAAAGCTGTCTTAGGTATATCATTTTCTCTAATCTTCAGCTGGTGATATCCTGATCGCAGATCGATCTTCGAAAACACTTTAGCTCCTTGCAGCTGGTCAAACAAATCATTGATCATCGGCAGTGGGTACTTGTTCTTGATCGTTACTTCGTTCAACGCACGATAATCAACAACCATCCTTAACGATCCATCCTTCTTCTCAACCAAGAGCACTGGGGCTCCCCATGGTGATGAACTTCGTCGAATGTACCATTTCTCAAATAACTCCTTAATCTGCTTCTTAATCTCCTCTAGATCATTTGCGGGCATCCGGTATGGTCTCTTCGATATCGGTCCGGTGCCTGGCAACAGCTCTATCAAAAACTCGATGTCTCGATCCGGCGGCATTCCTGGTAGCTCCTCTGGAAATACATTTGGGTATTCCTTCACTACAGGCACTTCCTCCTGAACAACTCCCGTAAGAGAATTTACTTGGGTCCTCCTCGGCGCATGCCTGGATACATACTTGATCCTTTTCCCTCCGGGGTGGTGAGTAGAATTGACCTACTAGCGCAATCGATGTTTCCCCCATACATCGATAGCCAATCTATTCCTAGTATCACATCCAATCCTTGTGACTCCAAAATTATCAGGTCTGAGGGGAAAACATGGCTTCCAATGGTCAATGGCATCTGAAAACATCCTCGACTTGCCATATACTCCGCACCTGGTGAGCTTACTAACATAGGTGTCCTAAGTACTTTAGTGGGCAACTTATACTTATCCACGAATCCCCTTGAAATGTATGAATGTGTTGCACCAGTATCGAAAAGAACAATTGCGGTAAATGACTTAACCAAAAACTTACCGATAACTGCATCCGGCTGCTCTTCAACCTCCTCCACGTTCACGTGGTTCACTTGTCCCCTATTGAAAGGGTTGGGCTTCTTCCCCGAGCTTCCATTGCCGTTCCCATTCTTCGCTTCAAGGCACTCAGTGGCATAGTGTCCAGTCTTCCCGCACTTGAAACAAGTAATGTGACTTAGGTCCTTCTTGGCGGGCGTGGCTGGATTAGAGCGGTTCTGATTGCTGCTTGCTCCATTCCTGTTTCCATTCTTGGGGCCACTGTGGTTATACGAACTTCCTCCATTGTGGGTATGGCCTCCATGATTATGGGTAAGTCCTCCCGAGTTCGGGGTGAAACTAGGCTTCTGCTGAGCTCCAGAATTGTATTTTCCTTGTCCATACTTCCTCTTGCGGCTCTCAATCTGCTGCTGCTTCCCTTCAATCATAAGAGCCTTGTCTACCAACTCCTGGTAGTTGTTGAATGTTGCCACCATCAACTGCATGCTCATCTCATCATTCAACCCTTCCATAAACTTCTCCTGCTTCGCGGCATCTGTGGCCACATCATCAGGGGCATAACGAGATAGCTTACTAAACTCATCTAGGTACTGAGCCACAGTACGATTTCCCTGGCGCAAGTTGCGAAACTCACGCTTCTTCATGCTCATACCTCCAGTTGAGACATGGGCTGTGCGGAATGCTTGCTGAAACTGATCCCAAGTGATGTTGGCTATAGGGAAAGTGGTTGTATAATTCTCCCACCATGAGGCTACTGGTCCATCCAACTGATGTGCGGCAAAACGCACCTTCACTGCATTCGTGCAACCTGCGGTGGTCAACTCCCTTCCAATCCTGCGTAGCCAGTCATCCGCAACTATTGGCTCGGTGCTACTGGAAAACACCGGCGGCTGCAACCTCAGGAAACGGGCTAACTTGTCAACTAGGGGTGGGTTGTTGTTGTTGTTGTTGCCTTGGTTCTGGACTAATATCTGCATTAAGGCATTCTGCTGCTGGATCAACTGGGTGATCTCTGGTGGGAAGACAAATCCAGTGTCACGTCTCGGAGGCATCTGATGGGTTTAGAGGGGAGAGATTAAAATAGAATGAGGTCTAGTGAGAAAGCACTACCCATATGCACATGAGACAAACACAATCATATCATATCACTCAATCAATCAAGCAAGGGCATACAATCGGTCTAGAACTATCGTTACAAAAGTGCTCGGACTACTACTATATACATGGGGAAAGACTACTAATCATATGGTGGTCATCTAGAAATATTGATCGGTGGAAGACTCCATGATATCTGCTCCAGCTTCGTCTTCATAATCATCATCACTACCATCAGGGTCGGAGTCGGTGTCGTTGATGATGATGTAGTCTTCGGAACGAATCTCCTTAGGTTCGTCGTCTTCTCCTGGCGCGGGGTCTCCCACAAAAACTCCTAGCTTCCTTGTCAGGTCGTCATTCTTTTCCACAAGTATCGTCATTTCCTCCTCATATCCATCGCGTGTAGACTTGAGTTCCTCTTCTAGCTCTGTGATCCTAGTCATTGCCTTCTTCAAATCTATCATGCTTGCGCACATCTGATTCTCCTGACGACGGATGTGCTGGTTTAGCTCTGGGATGAAAGCTGCAATGGACCTGTCCCTCCTGGTGCTGACTATCTCCCATTGCTCATCTCGGCGCCCACATATTTGGTAGATAGTATCCTTCATCTCCTGTTTGTAGACTTCTCCAATACGTCCCATAGCAATGTGGGCTGCCATGCTCTTGCCTAGACTCCAGGTTGGTGCATCAAAGGAAAACTCTATGGGCTCAGTGACTGGTGTGAATGTCCTTCCTGGAACAGGAACTCAGATCATCCAACGCTCCTCTTCTGGTAAAGTGGCGGTGTAGGTCCCGGTGAAGCTTGGTATTCCAATGTTCAGGTACCTAGTGACTTCCTTCAAGTGTCGTCCAAAGGGTGTGTCTTCATCCGGTTGTGCAAACTTGTTCCTTGAGTCCGCCATCCTAAAGAGTAGAAAATGGAGAGGAGTCATAAATGAGTAGAGAAGAGTGACCTATGGCTCATCTTAGTGGTCGTGTCCTACATTCAGCGTGTGCTCTGATACCATCTTGTAGCGACCCGACCTCAGACGGTCAAGTCTGTGTGCTTCAGTGTCATCCCTGGATCGATAATGCCGACACACATAGTACTCGAATGGATTTATAATAGAGTACCAATCACACACTTATTACATCGAATGTCTCAAAAGAGAACTTATTACAATAAATATGGCTTAAGGCCATCTAAATAAGATAACAACGGAAGGCTTGGAAGATAAAGCGAGTCCATCAACTCCAACGGCATAGCTGAGTGCATGACAAACGACCTATGGCACCTTACTCGTCGTTTGAAACGTCTGCAACATGATATGTTGTAGCCCAAAAACGGGTCAGCACATGGAATATGTTGGCAATATAACACAGTAGACCAATAAACAGATGAATGCTATCACTACATGCATATATGGCTGGTGGAGGCTCTAAGGTTATATTGTTTTGCGAAAAGCCAATTTTTCCCTATATCAAAGGAATAAGTTTTATTTAACTATCATGGTGGTTGAAACAACACTGAGAAGGTTCCTCCAACTCAATCCCAATTAAAGTAGTCATTATCACCCCAACAAATTAATTTAGAGTGATGAGTTCAAATCAATAATTCAAGTACCAGATACTCAAAATGTCCATAACCGGGGACACGGCTAACCATGATTAGTTTATACACTCTGCAGAGGTTTGCACACTTTTCCCCACAAAACTCGATCTCCTCCGTTTGATTTCTCGCACTACATGGTGTTTGAGAAACGGATGACCGAGACACAGTCTTTCAGAAGCATTAACTCTTTACTCTGGGTAGACAGTTACACCTACTTTCCCTCTACATCTGCTAGCCTACCACTGAAAGAGGTCACACAACATACTCAACTATGCCAGGGCCCATAATGGCTTGTGGCTGCACACGGAAGTTTCTAGCATGAATAATCTGATGATCCCTTTGAGCCTGGGTGGCGGACCGTAGGATGATCACACGGGTACTCCGGGATATCTTAGGACAACACTGGATTCTCCAGGTGCCCACAAGCAATCCACCCAGATGTGTATTAAAGTTGCCACCTTAAGTTGAACCATTAGTTAACAACTCACATCTTTCATGGATTCACTCAACCCCAATCCACGTCTACGAGCATAGCATGGCGATATATGCAGAACGTATAAGTAACTCCCAGGGGTTTGATAATAAACAGGGCAATAGGTTCTACCTCATCGTCTACTTCCCAAATACCCACATGTTAAGAGATCCTACTCATGCAATGTGTGAGGGTTGAACTAATGCATAAAAACTAGGTATGAAAGGGGTATGATCAGCGTGTTACTTGCCTTGCTGATGATCCGCAAAACCTAGTGACTCGTAGTAGCACGCGTCACACTCTGGGAATTCTACCACAAACAAGCAATAACATACATAAGCAATCAAGCAAAGATGCATGGGTAAAACTCAAATAAGAAGATCTAACCAGAAAGTTCAACTAAAGAACTCCGGTTTGCGAAAAGAATCAAATCAAACGGAGCAACGAAACTCAAACCCACGAAAGAAACAAGATCCGATTACTAATCTGGACTAGAGTCAAATTTTAAAGCACCAAAATCTTGTTCAAGTTTGTTAAACAGAAAGAGAACTTCAAGACGAAGATCTAGGCGCTTGTTTCACCTGATTTGGACAAACGAGCGAAAAGTTATACTAGATCGAAGATTAGGGCAGAAATCGTGATCGAAAATAATCGCAGAAAAACTCTGGAAAAAGAAAACTAACGAACAGGCTAACGAACGAACGTTCGCTGTCTGCGGCTAACGGATGAACGGCGTTCGTTAAAACAAACGTACAGACGAACGTCCGCTATTTAACTAAACCGAAGAAAAACCGAACAAAACCGATCTAGGGTTTCAGAAAAAACCGAACGGTTTTTCTCGCGAAAACCGGCGGCACCGGTTACTACCTCGGCGGCGGGGTCAGGTTCGGCGGGTCAGCGGCGGCGGCGGGTTGGCGGACAGCGGCGCGATGCGGTGGCGGCGGATCGGGCGGGCGGCGCTAGGGTTTGGGCAGGCGGCGGTGCGATTTGGGCCTGGGGGGGGTGGTTCGCGGGCCTGCCCTTATAAAGCCAGCTGGGCCAGGAGTCGTAGCCGGACACGGCCCGGTTAGGTCGGTTCACTTTTATTTAAAAATAAATCCTGACGCGGCAAAGCAAATAAAAGAAAAACTAAACGGAGTCCAAAAATCCTGAAATAAATTTTCATGGTCCTCTAATAATATTGCGGACGAAGTGAACATTTATTTGGGCCTCTAATGCAATTTTGAAAAACACATATTTTCCCAATTCAAATTAAATAGCAATAAATTCCAAATAAAATTTATTTATTTGATTTTAAAATTTTCCCTCCAATATTTCATTTATTTTGGAGAAGTCATATTATCTCCTCTCATATATTTTAATATGAAATATTTTCAGAGAGAAAAATAATTAAAACCAAAGTGATCCTTGTTTCGATATTTGATAAAATTTAAATATGAAGAACGTGAAATCCCGAACTCTCTCCGTGGGTCCTTGAGTTGCTTAGAATTTCGAGGATCGCAAAACAAAATTCAATAAAAATATGATATGCATGAATGACCTATGTATAACATTCCAAATTGAAAATTTGGGATGTTACACTTGGGCATCCGCAAGCTTAGGGTCTTGCCGCTCCTTATTCATTCCTTCATCGTGATCTCACCCAAAACTTGAAAACTTCAGCACACAAAACTCAACAGAAACTTCCGGAGATCCGTTAGTATAATCGGTAAATCATAAACTTAGGTACTGCTATAAATTTATTCATAATTGTTCTTGCATAATACCTACTGCATTCTAACTTCTTGATGATTAATACCCACTGATATAATCCATAGCATCATTAAAATAAGCACACTACACAATAAATAATAAAATCTGTCTAAAACAGAACATTCTGTAATTATATGAACAAAACCATACTTCTGTAACTTCAAAAATTCTAAAACATGGGGCAACATAGACAATTTATACCCTAATGTTGTGTAAAAATTTGATACCAAGATCATGTTCTAGTAAACAACGAAAACTGCACTAGGCGTAAAAGTTTCTGTTTTTGCACAGAATCAATTTGACTGCCATCTAGATCATCCCACAGGATTTACTTGGCACAAACACTAATTAAAATATAAAAACACAGTCATTACATTAGCAATAATCATGTCATCACACCAAAACAGAAAATATTGGGTTATCTCCAACAAGCTCTTTCTTTATAGCCATGCGCATAGGCTTGGGCTTTAAATGATGCTCACTTTAAAGATAACAGTTGAAGTATAAAGAGAGCATCATAAAACATGTGACAAACACATTTAAGTCTCACAAACTTCCTATGCATAGACATTTTATAATAAAACAAATTATCAAGGCAAGAAATATCTAGCAAGTGCAAGGAAGAAGAACAAAATATTAACAATATGAACTTCAAGAGAGGTAATTGAACATGAAAATTCCTGTAACCATATTTGCCTCTCTCATAATAGTTACATGTAGTATCATAATAAAATTCAACAATATAGCTATCATATAAAAAAAACTCTCCATGATCTACATGCATGAAAGTTTTACAATCTTCCAAGATAGTGAGATTAGCATCAATTAAAGTCATGACCTCTCCAAACCCACTTTTATCAAAAAAATATAAGATTGGTAATTCTCCAAAGTAGTGGGATCATTATTACCTAGAGCTAATGCTCTTCCAAACCCACTTTAAAGTATTGCAAATTTTATCATCAATAATAGATTCATTACGAGGCTCAGAATTCTCAAGATCATAAGAAACATCATGATGATCACCCCAACCATGATCATTAGCACAATTGACATTCATAGAATTTATACTAGCAACATTGCAATCATTATTTTCATTCAATAAAAGTATCCCAATAGCATTTTCTTTTATCACTTCTTCATTGTTAAGTATTGGTGTACAATATGCAACAAGTTTGAAAAGATTAGCAAGCGGATGAGGATCCATATATATTTATTTTTATTTACTATTTTTGCGTGTCAATGATAAGGATAGCATAATTAGGCAAATAAAAAGTAGAACAAGTAAAGGATAATGTGAATGAAGGGACCTTGAGTTGTTTTATAAATCTCTGAAGAGGAAGGGAGAAGCAATACAGTAGCGGCAATGGTGCCATAAATTCTTTCTACTACTTGTGAGTTGTGTTGGGTTTTTCCCGAAAAGGAAGGGAGAAGAAATATAGTAGCGGATAGTATTTCACTCAGTAGAGAACCAAGGTTTATCGAACCAATAGGAGATTCACCCAGACAAAGGTTGACAGTACCTACACACACAAACAAAATACCTGCACCCAACGTGGTCAAGAGGGTTGTCAATTCCCTTGTACTCGTTAATTGCAAGGATTAATTTTGATATATATATATATATATTGCAAAAGAAAATTAAATTAAATAAGTTTCAGCGAGCTTTTTAGGGTTTTGGTAAATATGGTGAATAAACCCGAGGGCCATAGTTTTCAAGAACATAGCATACGGCGGGTAGACAAATTACTGTTGGCCAATTGATATAAAAGCGCATTGATGACCCACAAGTATAGGGGATCAACCGTAGTCCTTTTGATAATTAAGAGTGTCAAACCCAACAAGGATTAGAAGGAAATGACAAGTGGTTTCCAACAAGGTATTTTCTGCAAGCACTGAAATAGTCGGTAACAGGTAGTTTGATAGCAAGATGACTTGTAACGGACAAGTAACGGTAACGGTAAATAAAGTGCAGCAAGGTAGCCCAATCCTTTTGTGGCCAATAACAGGACAAAATGGTCTCTTATGATAAGCAAAGCGTTCTTGAGGGTACACGGGAATTTCCCCATGTCACTTTCATCATGTTGGTTTGATTCGTGTTCGCTACTTTGATAATTTGATATGTGGGTGGACCGGTGCTTAGGTGTTGTTCTTACTTGAACAAACCTCCTACTTGTGATTAACCCCCTCACAAGCATCCGCAACTACGAGAAAAGTATTAAGATAAAATCTAACCATAGCATTAAACTTTTGGATCCAAATCACCTTACGAAGTAGCGCATAAACTAGGGTTTAAGCTTCTGTCACTCTAGCAACCCATCATCTAATAACTACTCCACAATGCATTCCCTTAGGCCCAAATATGGTGAAGTGCCATGTAGTCGACATTGACATGACACCACTAAGGGAATCACAACATACATATCATCAAAATATCGAACACATATCAAGTTCACATGATTACTTGCAACATGACTTCTCCCGTGACTTCAAGAACAAAAGTAACTACTCGCAAATGATAATCATGCTCAAGATCAGAGGGGTATTAAATAACATAATGGATCTGAACATATAATCTTCCAACAAATAAACCATATAGTAATCAACTACAAGATGTAATCAATGTTGGGGAACACAGTAATTTCAAAAATTTCCTACGCACACGCAAGATCCATCTAGGAGATGCATAGCAATGAGAGGGGAGAGTGTTGTCCATGTACCCTCGTAGACCGTAAGCGGAAGCGTTATGACAACGCGGTTGATATAGTCGTACGTCTTCATGTAGCGACCCGACCCGAATGGATCAATGTCTCTGTGCTTAAGTGTCATCCCTGGATCGGTAATGCTGACACACACAGTACTTGAAGTATTTATAACAGAGTGCAATCACACACTTATTACATCGAATGTCTCAAAAGACAACTTATTACAATAATATGGCTTAAGGCCATCTAAATAAGATAACAACGGAAGGCTTGGAAGATAAAGTGAGTCCATCAACTCCAACGGCATAGCTGAGTGCACGACAACGACCTAGCGCACCTTACTCTTCGTCTGAAAAGTCTGCAACATGATATGTTGCAGCCCAAAACGGGTCAGCACATGGAATATGCTGGCAATATAACACAGTAGAGCAATTGAACAAGTAAATGCTATCAATACATGCATATATGGCTGGTGGAGGCTCTATGGTTATAATGCTTTTGCGAAAAGCCAATTTTTCCCTACGACAAAGGAATATATTTTTGTTTAACTATCATGGTGGTTGAAACATTGAGAATGGTAAATCCCCATCTCAATCCCAATTAAGAAGTAATTAATAACCCAACAAATTAATTTAGAGTGATGAGATCAACACGATAATCCAAGAACCAGATACTCAAGATGTCCATAACCGGGGGACATGGCTAACCATGATTTGTTTGTACACCCTGCAGAGGTTTGTGCACTGTTCCCCACAAGACTCGATCTCCTCCGTTGGATTTCTCGCACTACATGGTGTTTGAGAAACGGATGACCGAGACACAATCTTTCAGAAGCATTAACTCTTTACTCTGGGTAGACAGTTACACCTACTTTCCCCTACATCTGCTAGCCTACCACTAAAAGAGGTCATGCAACATACTCAACTATGCTAGAGCCCATAATAGCTTGTGGCTGCACATGGAAGTTTCTAGCATGAATAATCTTATGATCCCTTTGAGCCTGGGTGGCGAACCAAAAAGGACAGCATTGGTATATCCCCAGGTGCCCGCAACCTATCCACCTAGATGTGTATTTAAGTAGCCACCTTAAGTTAATCATTAATTAACAATCTCACATCTGTCATGGATCACTCAAACCAAACCACGTCTACGAGCATAGCATAGCAATATAAGCATAACGTAGAAATAACTCCCAAGGGTTTGATAATAAAAAGGCAATAGGTTCTACCTCATCATCTACTTCCCAATACCCACAAGTTAATCACATCCTAATCATGCAGTGTTTGAGGATTCTAACTAATGCATAAAAACTGGGTAATGAAGGGGTATGATCAATGTGTTACTAGCCTTGCTGACGATCTGCAAACCCTAGAGACTCGTAGTAGCACGCTTCGCACTCCGGGAATTCAATCGCAAACAAACAATAGCATACATAAGCACTGAAGCATAGATGCAAGGGTAAAACTCAAATAAGAAGATCCAATCTGAAAGTTCGACTGAAGAGCTTCGATTTGCAAAAAGAATCAACCAAATCGGAGCTACGAAACTCAAACTACGGTCAAAGAAACTTCAAATTCAAATCTTCTTGAAACCAAATTTTAAATTGTCAAAACCATGTTCAAGTTGATTTAACAAAAAGAGGGGTTTGAGATGAAGATTTTGGCGTTGGTTTCACTGGATTTCGACGAACGGTTGAAAAGTTGCGAGGGTTTGAAGATCAGGGGCTAATGTACGATAAAGATAATCGCGGATAGGTCCCTGGCCGAAAAAAAATAAAATAAAAAGAAAAACTACGGCGCAAACGTTTGTTAACAGAGACGAACGGACGAACGCGTTCGTTAAAAACCAACTAACGAGCGGAGGCTCGCTAAATAATGAAACCGAAAAAAATGAACCGAACTAAAAAACCAAAACTAGGGTTTCTTAAAAAACCGGAACGGACCGGGAAAACCGGCGGCGGCTCGGGGTCAACGGCGACGGCGGCGGCTCCGGC
>NC_057808.1:429137236-429232667 GCF_018294505.1 Triticum aestivum | reverse complement strand
AGGGAAGAAGGCGGCGGGGCGGGGCATTATATAGGAGGTCGGGGGGTGCTGCTTGCGGGAGGGGGCACCGGAGCGGGTGTCCCGCTCGGACACGGCGGCGGCGGCGCGGCGGCACGGGACTCCGGTCCCGAGTCGGTGCGGGAGGGCGACGGCGCGCTGGGCCGTCTGGGCCTTTGGCCCAGTGCGGTCCAGGAACTTTTTTTAAATAAATAAATAATTCCGCCGAAAGAAAAATCCTAAAGAAAAAAAAAATTCTAAAAATGCCAAAAACATTTTTCACCGTCTAAATAAAATATTTAGAACATAGTGAACATTTTCTTGGCCTAAAAATGCTTATTGTTCTAATTCAAATAAAATAGCAATAAAATCCAAATAAAATTACTTATTTGATTTTAACATTTTCCCTCCAATTTTTGTTTTATTTTGGAGAAGTCATATTATCTCCTCTCTTTTATTTATTTTTATGTTTGAAATATTCTGGAGAGAAAAATAATTAAAACCAAAATGATCCTATTTTCAAATTTGAGAAAAATTCAAAGATGAAAATAATGAAATCCCCAACTCTCTCCGTGGGTCCTTGAGTTGCTTAGAATTTCTAGGATCAAAACCAAAATGCAAATAAAATATGATATGCATATGATGACCTATGTATAACATTCCAAATTGAAAATTTGGGATGTTACAAACCTTCCCCCCTTAAGATGAATCTCGTCCTCCAGATTCGGGTTGGCTAGAAAATAAGTGTGGCTGGTCTTTCCGTAGATCTTCCTCTCGTTCCCAAGTGGCTTCATCCTCGGTGTGGTGGCTCCACTGAGCTTTGCAAAACTTGATAACCTTGCTGCGTGTGAGTCGGCTGGCAAACTCGAGAATCCTGACTGGTTTCTCCTCATAGGTCAGATCACTATCCAACTGAATTGCTTCCAGGGGCACTGTATCCCTCAGAGGGATATCGGCCATCTCAGCATGGCACTTCTTCAACTAGGAAACGTGAAACACATCAAGAACTCCTGACAGTCCTTCGGGTAATTCCAACTTGTAGGCTACTTCTCCCATACGTTCCAAAACTCGGTATGGTCCTACAAATCTCGGGGCTAACTTTCCCTTAACTCCAAATCGTTTAACTCATCGCAGAGGTGACACATGAAGATATGCTCTGCCTCCAATTTCATAGATTACCTCTTTGCGTTTTGAGTCTGCATAACTCTTCTGCCTCGACTGAGCTACCTTCAGTCTATCTCGAATTAACTTAACCTTCTCTTCGGACTCTTTAATCAAACCAGGTCCAAAAAACTAACGGTCTCCAACTTCATCCCACATTAACAGTGTCCTGGACCTCCTTCCATACAAAGCTTCGAAAGGTTCCATCTTCAAACTGGCCTGGTAGCTATTGTTGTATGAGAACTCCGCGTAAGGCAAATTATCACCCCAACTAGATCCATAATCTAGCGCACAAGCTCTCAACATTTCCTCCAGAATCTGATTGACTCTCTCGGTCTGCCCATCTGTTTGCGGATGAAAGGTCGTACTAAACTCTAGCCTGGTACCCAAAGTCTGGTGCAGCTGGTGCCAAAACTTTGAAGTAAACTGTGTTCCTCTATCTGATACAATGGTCCTCGGAACTCCATGCAGACATACGGTCCTGGTCATATATATCTTGGCCAACTTTGCACTTGTATAGGTGGTTTTCACTGGGATAAAATGAGCCACTTTGGTCAAGCGATCAACTACTACCCAGATAGAATCATATCCCGATCGGGTCCTGGGTAATCCGGTGATGAAATCCATGCCAAGCTTATCCCACTTCCATTCGGGTATCGGCATAGGCTGCAGTAATCCTGCTGGCTTCTGATGTTCTGCCTTCACTCTCTGACATACATCACATACGGCAACATACTCGGTGATGTCCTTCTTCATACCAGTCCACCAGAAACGTTCCTTCAAATCCAAATACATCTTGGTGTTTCTGGGGTGTATCGAGTATGGCGAGTCATGAGCTTCCTGAAGTATTAACTTCCTGATCTCTGCATTATTGGGCACATAAACACGGTCCTCAAACTATAAGGTGTCGTGCTCATCCTCACGAAAAACTTTGGCCTTTCCTTTACTCATCTTCTCCTTTATCTCAGCAATTTCCTTATCATCCTTCTGAGCTTCTCGAATCCTTCCCAATAATGTTGATTGAACCTCCATTGCTGCGACAAAACCTCTAGGGACTATCTCCAAACGAAGCTCACTGAGATCCTCTACTAACTCCTTTGGAAAACCTCCGCTTACAAGGGTATTGGCATAACTCTTCCGGCTCAAAGCGTCTGCTATGACATTGTCCTTGTCTGGATGATAGTGCAACTTCATATCATAATCCTTTATAAGCTCCAACCATCTCCTCTGCCTGAGATTCAGCTCCTTTTGAGGGAAAATGTACTTCAAACTCTTGTGATCCGTGTACACATCACAACGATTTCCAATAAGAAAATGTCTCCAGGTCCTGAGTGCATGCACTATGGCTGCTAACTCCAAATCATGCGTGGCATAATTCAACTTATGCGGTCGAAGTTGACGTGATGCATATGAAACAACTCTTCCGTCCTGCATAAGTACACCTCCAAGTACTAAGCGAGAAGCGTTGCAATACACTTGGAAATCTTTGCGTATATTCGGCAGAATCAACACTGGGGCTGTAACCAAACGTTTCTTCCGCTCCTGAAAACTTGCCTCACATTCATATGTCCAGTTGAACTTGGTGTCTTTCTTCAACAACTCCGGCATCTTGGAAAAATTCTCAATGAATCTCCGGTAATATCCCGTGGGTCCAAGAAAACCGCAGGTCTCTCCAACTGAGGTGGGTGCCAACCACTCAGTGATAGACTGGACCTTGGTGGGATCCACTGCTATACCTTCTCCTGATATAACATGTCCAAGAAATCCAACTTCCTTCAACCAAAACTCACACTTGCTAAACTTGGCATATAGCTGATGTTCCCTGAGCTTCTCGAGAACGAAACACAAATGCTCCTTGTGTTCCTCTTCATTCTTCGAGTATACCAAGATATCATCAATGAACACCACAACAAACTTATCCAAGAACTCCATGAACACCTTATTCATCATGCTCATGAAAATAGGCAGGGGCATTAGTCAATCCAAATGACATAACCGTATACTCATACAGCCTGTACCTTGTGGTGAAAGCTGTCTTAGGTATATCCTGTTCTCGGATCTTCAGCTGGTGGTATCCTGATCGCGGATTGATCTTGGAGAATACTTTAGCTCCTTGCAGCTGGTCAAACAAATCGTTGATCATCGGTAGTGGGTATTTGTTCTTGATCGTCACTTCATTCAGTGCACGATAATCAACAACCAGTCTCAATAATCCATCCTTCTTCTCAACCAAGAGCACTGGGGCTCCCCATAGTGACGAGCTTCGTCGAATGTAACCTTTCTCCAATAACTCCTTGATCTGCTTCTTAATCTCCTCCAGATCATTTGCGGGCATCCGATATGGTCTCTTCGATATCGGTCCGGTGCCTGGCAATAGCTCTATCAAAAACTCAATGTCTCGATCTGGCGGCATGCGTGGTAATTCCTCTGGAATTACATCTGGGTAATCCTTTACAACCGACACTTCCTCCTAAACAACTCCTGAGAGGGAATTTACTTGGGTCCTCCTTGGCGCATGCCTGGATACATACTTAATCCTTTTTCCCTCCGGAGTGGTGAGCAAAATTGACTTACTGGCGCAATCGATGTTTCCTCCATTCATCGATACCCAATCCATTCCCAGTATCACGTCCAGTCCTTGTGACTCCAAAATTATCAAGTCTGAGGGGAAAACATGCCTACCTATGGTCAATGGCATCTGAAAACATCCTTGGCTTGCCATATACTCGGCTCCTTGCGAGCTTACTAGCATAGGTGTCCTAAGAACTTTGGCGGGCAACTTATACTTATCCACAAATCCCCTTGAAATGTATGAATGCGATGCACCAGTACCAAAAAGAACGATTGCAGTAAATGACTTAACCAAAAACTTACCTATTACTGCATCTGGCTGCTCTTCAACCTCCTCCACGTTAACGTGGTTCACTTGTCCCCTATTGAAAGGGTTGGGCTTCTTCCCAGAGCTTCCATTGCCATTTCCATTATTTGCTTCAGGACACTCATTGGCATAGTGTCCAGTCTTCCCGCACTTGAAACAAGTAATGTGACTTTGGTCCTTCTTGGCAGGTGTGGCTGGGTTAGAGCGGTTCTGGTTGCTGCCTGCTCCATTCCCATTTCCATTCTTGGGGCCACTATGGTTATGCGAACTTCCTCCATTGTGGGTATGGCCTCCATGGTTATGGGTATATCCTCCCGAGTTCGGGGTACAACGAGGCTTCTGCTGAGCTCCTGAATTGTACTTCCCTTCTCCATACTTCCTTTTTTGGCTCTCTATCTGCTGCTGCTTCCCTTCAATCATAAGAGCCCTATCTACCAAGTCCTGGTAGGTAGCAAATGTTGCTACCATCAACTGCATACTCAGCTCATCATTCAGCCCTTCCATAAACTTCTCCTGCTTCGCGGCGTCTGTGGCCACATCATCTGGGGCATAGCGGGCTAACTTGCTAAACTCATCCACGTACATCCCCACAGTACGGTTTCCCTGGCGTAAGTTGCGAAACTCACGCTTCTTCATGCTCATAGCTCCAGTTGAGACATGTGGTGTGTGGAATGCTTGCTGAAACTGCTCCCAAGTGACATTGGCTATGGGAAAAGTGGCTGTGTAATTCTCCCACCATGAGGCTGCGGGTCCATCCAATTGATGTGCGGCAAAACACACCTTCTCTGAATCTGTGCAACCTACGGTGGTCAACTCCCTTCCAATCCTGCGTAGCCAGTCATCAACAACTATCGGCTCGGTGCTACTGGAAAACACCGGCGGTTGCAACCTCAGAAAACGGGCTAAGTTGTCAACTGGAGGTGCTGGCGGTGGGTTGTTGTTGTTGTTGTTGTTGTTGTTGTTGCCTTGGTTCTGGACTAGTAGCTGCATCAAGGCATTCTGCTGTTGAATCAACTGAGTGAGCTCCGGTGGGAAGATAAATCCGGGGTCACGTCTCGGAGGCATCTAATGGGTTTAGAGGGGAGAGATTAGAATAGAATGAGGTCTAATGAGAAAGCACTACCCATATGCACATGAGACAAACACAATCATATCACACCAAAATAATTCAAGCAAGGGCATACAATCGATCTAACTATCGTTACAGTGCTCGGACTACTACTATATACATGGGGAAATACTACTAATAATATGGTGGTCTACTAGAAATTTTGATCGGTGGAAGACTCCATGATATCCGCTCCAGCTTTGTCTTCATAATCATCATCACTACTGTCGGGGTCGGAGTCGGTGTCGTCGATGATGATGTAGTCCTCGGGATGGTTGTCATCTCCTCCTGGCGCGGGGTCTCCCATGAATACTCCTAGCTTCCTTGTCAGGTCCTCATTCTTCTCCACTAGTATTGCGATTTCCTCCTCGTATCCGTCGCATGTAGACTTGAGTTCCTCTTCAAGCTCCATGTTCCTGGTCATCACCTTCTTCAAATCTATCATGCTTGCGCACATTTGGTTCTCCTGGCGACGAATGTGTTGGTTTAACTCCTGGATGAAAGCTGCAATGGACCTGTCCCTCCTGGTGCTGATCATCTCCCATTGCTCATCTCGGCGCCCACATATCTGGTAGATGGTGTCCTTAAGATCCTTGTGATAAACTTCGCCGATGCATCCCATGGCGATGTGGGCTGCCATGCTCTTACCTAGACTCCAGGTTGGTGCATCAAAGGAAAACTCTATGGGTTCAGTAACTGGCGTGAAAGTCCTTCCTGGAACTTGAACTTGAATCATCCAACGCTCCTCTTCTGGTATAGTGGCGGTGTAGATCCCGGTGAAGCTTGGTATTCCTATGTTCAAGTACCTAGTGACTTCCTTCAAGTGTCGTCCAAAAGGTGTGTCTTCATCTGGTTGAGCAAACTTGTTCCTTTAGTCCGCCATCCTATAGAGTGGAAAATGGAGAGGAGTCAGAAATGAGTAGAGAAGAGTGACCTATGGCTTATCTTAGTGGTCGTGTCCTACAATCAGCGTGTGCTCTGATACCATCTTGTAGCGACCCGACCCGAATGGATCAAAGTCTCTGTGCTTAAGTGTCATCCCTGGATCGATAATGATGACACACACAGTACTTGAAGGATTTATAACAGAGTGCAATCACACACTTATTACATCGAATGTCTCAAAAGAGAACTTATTACAATAATATGGCTTAAGGCCATCTAAATAAGATAACAGCGGAAGGCTTGGAAGATAAAGTGAGTCCATCAACTCCAACGGCATAGCTAAGTGCAAGACAACGACCTATCGCACCTTACTCCTCGTCTGAAAAGTCTGCAACATGATATGTTGCAGCCTGAAACGGGTCAGCACATGGAATATGCTGGCAATATAACACAGTAGAGCTATTGAACAAGTAAATGCTATCACTACATGCATATATGGCTGGTGGAGGCTCTATGGTTATAATGTTTTTGCGAAAAGCCAATTTTTTCCTACAACAAAGGAATATATTTTTGTTTAACTATCATGGTGGTTGAAACATTGAGAATGGTAAATCCCCATCTCAATCCCAATTAAGAAGTAATTAACAACCCAATAAATTAATTTAGAGTGATGAGATTGATACATCTCCAACGTATCTATAATTTTTGATTATTCCATGCTATATTTTATTCTGTTTTGGACGTTTAATGGGCTATATTATACACTTTTATATTATTTTTGGGGCTAACCTATTAACCGGAGGCCCAGCCCAACTTGTTGTGTTTTGCCTATTTCAGTGTTTCACAGAAAAAGAATATCAAACGGAGTCCAAACGGAATGAAACCTTCGGGAACGAGATTTTTGGAACGAACATGATCCAGAGGACTTGGAGTCCACGCAAAGTAATCAACGAGGAGAGCACGAGGCAGGGGGGCGCGCCTACCCCCCAGGCACGCCCTCCACCCTCGTGGGGCCCATGTTGCTCCACCGACGTACTTCTTCCTCCTATATATACCTACGTACCCCCAAACCATCAGAAGCTTCCACGAAAACCTAGTTCCACCACTGCAACCTTCTGTACCCGTGAGATCCCATCTTGGGGCCTTTTCCAGCGTCCTGCCGAAGGGGCCATTGATCACGGAGGGCTTCTACATCAACACCATAGCCTCGCTGATGATGTGTGAGTAGTTTACCTCAGACCTTCGGTTCCATAGTTATTAGCTAGATGGTTTCTTCTCTCTCTTTGGATCTCAATACAAAATTCTCGTCGATTCTCTTGGAGATCTATTTGATGTAACTCTTCTTTTGCCGTGTGTTTGTTGAGACCGATGAATTGTGGGTTTATGATCAAGATTATCTATGAACAATATTTGAATCTTCTCTGAATTCTTTTATGTATGATTGGTTATCTTTGCGAGTCTCTTCGAATTATCAGTTTGGTTTGGCCTACTAGATTGATCTTTCTTGCAATGGGAGAAGTGCTTAGCTTTTGGCTCAATCTTGCGGTGCTCGATCCCAGTGACAGTAGGGGAAACAACACGTATTGTATTGTTGCCATCGAGGATAACAAGATGGGGTTTATATCATATGGCATGAGTTTATCCCTCTACATCATGTCATCTTGCTTAAAGCGTTACTCCGTTCTTATGAACTTAATACTCTAGATGCATGCTGGATAGCGGTCGATGTGTGGAGTAATAGTAGTAGATGCAGAATCGTTTCGGTCCACTTGTCACGGACGTGATGCCTATATACATGATCATACCTAGATATTCTCATAACTATGCTCAATTCTATCAATTGCTCGACAGTAATTTGTTCACCCACCGTAATACTTATGCTCTTGAGAGAAGCCACTAGTGAAACCTATGGCCCCGGGTCTATTCTCCATCATATTAATCTTCCAACACTTAGCTATTTTTATTGTCGTTTATTTTACTTTGCATCTTTATCATAAAAATACCAAAAATACTATCTTATCATATCTATCAGATCTCACTCTCGTAAGTGACCGTGAAGGGATTGACAACCCCTTTTTCGCGTTGGTTGCGAGGTCCTTATTTGTTTGTGTAGGTGCGCGGGACTTGTGCGTCATCTCCTACTGGATTGATACCTTGGTTCTCAAAAACTGAGGGAAATACTTAAGCTACTTTACTGCATCACCCTTTCCTCTTCAAGGGAAAACCAACGCAGTGCTCAAGAGGTGGCAAGAAGGATTTCTGGCGCCGTTGCCGGGGAGATTCGCGCCAAGTCAAGTCAAGATTTGATTTCTCGTCAACGAGCCAGTTCTGGCGCCCTTGCCGGAGAGATTCAAGCCAAGCCAAGTCAAGTCAAGACATACCAAGTACCCATCACAAACTCTTATCCCTCGCATTACATTATTTGCCATATGCCTCTCGTTTTCCTCTCCCCCACTTCACCCTTGCCGTTTTATTCGCCCTCTCTTTTCCGTTCGCCTCTTTTTCGCTTGCCTTTTTGTGTCCCGTGTGCCGTTATGGCTAGTCCTTTATCTACTCCTTTGTCTCCCGAGAATGAAGTTCTTAATTTTAAACAAAGGGAGGGAGAAAATCTAAAAGATGCTTGGTACAGAATTTACAACGCACAACATAGATCTACTAGGAAGCAATCTACTTCCGTTCTTCTTCGCAACTTTTATGTAGGCATCAATCCTTGGAATAGATATTCTTGATACCATTACCAGAGGGAATTTTTTGGGTAGCCATACTTTTGATTCTTATAATGCTATGATAGATTTGTTTGGCCCACCACCTCTTTTGGTTAATGAAACTATGTTAACTTTGGAGCATGTGATGCAAGACTTGAAATTATTGAAAATAAAGTTGCCACCGTAGAGTTAATTGAAAATTTGGATAAAAAGATCCACAACCAAATTACCCAATATTGATCTAAGGTAGGAGTCACTTTGAATTTTTTTAAAGAAAAGGAACCCATAGTTAATGAAAGAATAAATCAGGATTCCACTAGAATAGATAAACTTGAGGGTATCATTACCAACTTGGGGACCGCTTTTTCTTCCGTAAAGAACACTTCAAATCCGCCTACCAAAATTTCCAAGCTGATGTATGTTCCTAAAAATAAGGGTGAATCCTCTAGTAAGGAAACTGCGGATCTTAAATCAATAAGTGTTCATCCCAATCTTTTTGCTATCATTAAGGAACCATTTGCTACAAATGATTTTTTTCGATTTCATGCCTAAACGTTTAATAATTAATAGAAAGAAAGAAACTCCTAAAGGTTGTAAGTGTCTTATTGAATCGTTGCCTACCAAAGATGGCAATACCTAGATCTATCCTTGCTTTTATGCCTAGCTAGGGGCGTTAAACGATAGCGCTTGTTGGGAGGCAACCCCATTTTATTTTTAGTTTTTTTGCTTTTTGCTTCTGTTTAGGAATAAATCTTTGATCTAGCCTCTGGTTAGATTTGTTTTTTGGTTTTAATTAATGTTTGTGCCAAGTTAAACCTATAGGATCTTCTTTGATAATAGTTATTTGATCTTGCTGAAAATTCCAGAAACTTTCTGTTCACGAAAACAATTGTTAAAAATCACAAGAACGTGATAAAATATTTATTACAATTGCAGCATATCAATGAACAAATTATTTAGGTCGTCCTATTTTTCCAGATTTTTTTGAGTTCCAGAAGTTTGCGTTAGTTACAGATTACTACAGACTGTTTTGTTTTTGACAGATTCTGTTTTTCGTGTGTTGTTTGCTTATTTTGATGAATCTATGGCTAGTAAAATAGTTTATAAACCATAGAGAAGTGGGAATAAAGTAGGTTTAACACCAATATAAATAAAGAATGAGTTCATTACAGTACCTTGAAGTGGTGTTTTGTTTTCTTTCGCTAATGGAGCTCACGAGATTTTTTGTTGAGTTTTGTGTTGTGAAGTTTTCAAGTTTTGGGTAAAAGATTTGATGGATTATGGAACAAGGAGTGGCAAGAGCCTAAGCTTGGGGATGCCCATGGCACCCCAAGATAATCTAAGGACACCAAAAAGCCAAAGCTTGGGGATGCCCCGGAAGGCATCCCCTCTTTCGTCTCCGTCCATCGGTAAGTTTACTTGGAGCTATACTTTTATTCACCACATGATATGTGTTTTGCTTGGAGCGTCTTATATGATTTGAGTATTCGTTTGTTAGTTTGCCACAATCATCCTTGCTGTACACACCTTTTGAGAGAGACACACATGATTCGGAATTTATTAGAATACTCTATGTGCTTCACTTATATCTTTTGAGCTATATAGCTTTTGCTCTAGTGCTTCACTTATATCTTTTAGAGCACGGTGGTGGATTTGTTTTATAGAAATATTGTTCTCTGGCTCATGATTCACTTATATTATTTTGAGAGTCCTACAAAACAGCATGGTAATTTGCTTTAATTATGGTAGGCATCCAAGATTAGTAAAAAAATCTTATAAGTGTGATGAATAGTATGAGAAGTTTGATGCTTGATAATTGTTTTCAGATATGAAGATGGTGATATTAGAGTCATGCTAGTTGAGTAGTTGTGAATTTGAGGAATACTTGTGTTAAAGTTTGTGATTCCCGTAGCATGCACGTATGGTGAACCGTTATGTGATGAAGTCGGAGCATGATTTATTTATTGATTGTCTTCCTTATGAGTGGCGGTCGGGGACGAGCGATGGTCTTTTCCTACCAATCTACCCCTAGGATCATCCGTGTAATACTTTGCTTTGATAACTTGTAGATTTTTGCAACAAGTATATGAGTTCTTTATGACTAATGTTGAGTCCATGGATTATACGCACTTCCTTCCTTCCACCATTGCTAGCCTCTCTAATACCGCACACTTTTCGCCGGTATCATACACCCACCATATACCTTCCTCAAAACAGCCACCATACCTACCTATCATGGCATTTCCATAGTCATTCCGAGATATATTGCCATGCAACTTACTACCGTTCCGTCTACTATGACACGCTTCATCATTGTCATATTGCTTTGCATGATCATGTAGTTGACATCGTATTTGTGGCAAAGCCACCGTTCATAATTCTTTCATACATGTCACTCTTGATTCATTGCATATCCCGGTACACCGCCGGAGGCATTCACATAGGGTCATATTTTGTTCTAAGTTTTGAGTTGCAATTCTTGAGTTGTAAAGAAAATAAAAGTGTGATGATCATCATTATTAGAGCATTGTCCCAAGTGAGGAAAGGATGATGGAGACTATGATTCCCCCACAAGTCGGGGTGAGACTCCGGACGAAAAAAAGAGGCCATAAAAAAGAGAAAATGCCCAAAGAAAAAAAATGAGAGAAAAAGAGAGAAGGGACAATGCTACTATATATCCTTTTACCACACTTGTGCTTCAAAGTAGCGCCATGATCTTCATGATAGAGAGTCTCCTATGTTATCACTTTCATATACTAGTGGGAATTTTTCATTATAGAACTTGGCTTGTATATTCCAATGACGGGCTTCCTCAAAATGCCCTAGGTCTTCGTGAGCAAGCGAGTTGGATGCACACCCACTTAGTTTCTTTTGTTGAGCTTTCATATACTTATAGCTCTAGTGCATCCATTGCATGGCAATCCCTACTCACTCGCATTGATATCTATTAATGGGCATCTCCATAGCCCGTTGATACACCTAGTTGATGTGAGACTATCTTCTCCTTTTTTGTCTTCTCCACAACCACCATTCTATTCCACATATAGTGCTATGTCCATGGCTCACCCTCATGTATTGCGTGAAGATTGAAAAGTTTGAGAACACCAAAAGTATGAAACAATTGCTTGGCTTGTCATCGGGGTTGTGCATGATTAAATACTTTGTGTGATGAAGATAGAGCATAGCCAGACTATATGATTTTGTAGGGATAACTTTCTTTGCCATGTTATTTTGAGAAGACATAATTGCTTAGTTAGTATGCCTGAAGTATTATTATTTTTATGTCAATATTAAACTTTTGTCTTGAATCTTTCGGATCTGAACATTCATACCACAATTAAGAGAATTACATTGAAAATTATGCTAAGAAGCATTCCACATCAAAAATTCTGTTTTTTTATCATTTACCTACTCGAGAACGAGCAGGAATTGAGCTTGGGGATGCTTGATACGTCTCCAACGTATCTATAATTTTTGATTGCTCCATGTTATATTATATTCTGTTTTGGATGTTTAATGGGCTTTATTATACACTTTTATATTATTTTTGGGACTAACCTATTAACCGGAGGCCCAGCCCAAATTGCTGTTTTTTTGCCTATTTCAGTGTTTCGCAGAAAAAGAATATCAAACGGAGTCCAAGCGGAATGAAACCTTCAGGAACGTGATTTTTGGAACGAACGTGATCCAGAGGACTTGGAGTCCACGCAAAGTAATCAACGAGGAGAGCACGAGGCAGGGGGCGCGCCTACCCCCCAGGCGCGCCTACCCCCCAGGCGCGCCCTCCACCCTTGTGGGGCCCACGTTGCTCCACCGACGTACTTCTTCCTCCTATATATACCTACGTACCCCCAAACCATCAGAAGCATCCACGAAAACCTAGTTCCACTGCCGCAACCTTCTGTACCCGTGAGATCCCATCTTGGGGCCTTTTCCGGCGTCCTGCCGGAGGGGGCATTGATCACGGAGGGCTTCTACATCAACACCATAGCCTCTCCGATGATGTATGAGTAGTTTACCTCAGACCTTCGGGTGCATAGTTATTAGTTAGATGGCTTCTTCTCTCTCTTTGGATCTCAATACAAAGTTCTCGATTCTCTTGGAGATCTATTTGATGTAACTCTTCTTATGCGGTGCGTTTGTTGAGACCGATGAATTGTGGGTTTATGATCAAGATTATCTATGAACAATATTTGAATCTTCTCTGAATTCTTTTATGTATGATTGGTTATCTTTGCAAGTCTCTTCGAATTATCAGTTTGGTTTGGCCTACTAGATTGATCTTTCTTGCAATGGGAGAAGTGCTTAGCTTTGGGTTCAATCTTAAGGTGCTTGATCCCAGTGACTGTAGGGGAAACGACATGTATTGTATTGTTGCCATCGAGGATAAAAAGATGGGATTTATATCATATTGCATGAGTTTATCCCTCTACATCATGTCATCTTGCTTAAAGCGTTACTCCGTTCTTATGAACTTAATACTCTAGATGCATGCTGGATAGCGGTCGATGTGTGGAGTAATAGTAGTAGATCCAGAATCCTTTCGGTCTACTTGTCACGGACATGATGCCTATATACATGATCATACCTAGATATACTCATAACTATGCTCAATTCTATCAATTGCTCGACAGTAATTTGTTCACCCACCGCAATACTTATGCTCTTGAGAGAAGCCACTAGTGAAACCTATGGCCCCCGGGTCTATTCTCCATCATATTAATCTTACAACACTTAGCTATTTTTATTGCTGTTTATTTTACTTTGCATCTTTATCATAAAAATACCAAAAATATTATCTTATCATATCTCACTCTCGTACGTGACCGTGAAGGGATTGACAACCTCTTTTTCGCGTTGGTTGCGAGGTTGTTATTTGTTTGTGTAGGTGCACGGGACTTGTGTGAGATCTCCTACTGGATTGATACCTTGGTTCTCAAAAACCGAGGGAAATACTTACGCTACTTTACTGCATCACCCTTTCCTCTTCAAGGGAAAACCAACGCAGTGCTCAAGAGGTAGCAGAGATCAACACGATAATCCAACAACCACATACTCAAGATGTCCATAATCAGGAACACGGCTAACCATGATTAGTTTGTACACCATGCAGAGGTTTGCGCACTTTTCCCCACAAGACTCGATCTCCTCCGTTGGATTTCTCGCACTACATGGTGTTTGAGAAACGGATGACTGAGACACAGTCTTTCAGAAGCATTAACTCTTTACTCTGGGTAGACAGTTACACCTACTTTCCCCTACATCTGCTAGCCTACCACTAAAAGAGGTCATGCAACATACTCAACTATGCTAGAGCCCATAATAGCTTGTGGCTGCACACGGAAGTTTCTAGCATGAATAATCTTATGATCCCTTTGAGCCTGGGTGGCGAACCAAAAAGGACAGCATTGGTATATCCCCAGGTGCCCGCAACCAATCCACCTAGATGTGTATTTAAGTAGCCACCTTAAGTTAACCATTAATTAACAATCTCACATCTGTCATGGATCACTCAAACCAAACCACGTCTACGAGCATAGCATAGCAATATAAGCATAACGTAGAAGTAACTCCCAAGTGTTTGATAATAAAAAGGCAATAGGTTCTACCTCATCATCTACTTCCCAATACGCACAAGTTAATCACATCCTAATCATGCAGTGTTTGAGGATTCTAAGTAATGCATAAAAACTGGGTAATAAAGGGGTATGATCAATGTGTTACTAGCCTTGCTGACGATCTGCAAACCCTAGAGACTCGTAGTAGCACGCTTCGCACTCCGGGAATTCAATCGCAAACAAACAATAGCATACATAAGCACTGAAGCATAGATGCAAGGGTAAAACTCAAATAAGAAGATCCAATCTGAAAGTTCGACTGAAGAGCTTCGATTTGCAAAAAGAATCAACCAAATCGGAGCTACGACACTCAAACTACGGTCAAAGAAACTTCGAATTCAAATATGCTTGAAACCAATTTTTAAATTGTCAAAACCATGTTCAAGTTGATTTAACAAAAAGAGGGGTTTGAGATGAAGATTTTGGCGTTGGTTTCACTGGATTTGGACGAATGGTTGAAAAGTTGCGAGGGTTCGAAGATCAGGGGCTAATCTTCGATAAAGATAATCGCGAATAGGTCCCTGGCCGGAAAAAATAAAATAAAATAAAAACTACGGCGCGGACGTTCGTTAACAGAGACGAATGGACGAACGCGTTCGTTAAAAACCAACTAACGAGCGGACGCTCGCTAAATAACGAAACCAAAAATAAATGAACCGAACCGACCTAAAAAAACCAAAACTAGGGTTTCTTAAAAGAAACTGGAACGGACCAGAAAAACCGGCGGCGGCGGTTCCGATGGGCGAGCGGCTCGGCGAGGCGACGGCGTTGGCGCGGGGTGCGGCGGCTACGCGGCGGCAGCGGGCTTGCGGCGGTGGGGCACAGCGGCTACGGCGGCGGGGTGCGGGCGGTGAGCGGGACGAGGGGAGAAGGTGGCGGGGTGGGGCAGTATATAGGAGGTCGGGGGATGCTGCTTGTGGGAGGGGGCACCGGAGCGGGTGTCCCGCTCGGACACGACTGCGGCGGCTCGGGACTCCGGTCCGAGTCGGTGCGGGAGGGCGACGGCGCTCTGGGCCAGCTGGGCCTTTGGCCTAGTGCGGTCCAGGAACTTTTTCTTAAATAAATAAATAATTCCACCGAAAGAAAAATCCTAAAGAAATAAAAAAATTCTAAAAATGCCAAAAATAATTTTCACCGTCTAAATAAAATATTTAGAACATAGTGAACATTTTCTTGGCCTAAAAATGCAATTTTTGAAAAATGCATATTTTTCTATTCAAATAAAATAGCAATAAAATCCAAATAATATTTATTTGATGTTAACATTTTTCCTCCAATATTTATTTTATTTTGGAGAAGTCATATTATCTCCTCTCTTTTATTTTTTTATGTTTGAAATATTTTGGAGAGAAAAATAATTAAAACCAAAATGATCCTATTTTCAAATTTGAGAAAAATTCAAAGATGAAAATAATAAAATCCCCAACTCTCTCCGTGGGTCCTTGAGTTGCTTAGAATTTCTAGGATCAAAACCAAAATGCAAATAAAATAGGGATATTTAAATTAGTGCCCCTGGTTCCTTAGTTGTGCTCACTTTTCCCCACGCTCCAAACGTTTGCTCAGTTTTCCCCTCTTCCTTAGCTAAAACTCTCACAAATGCTCATAGCGGGCGTTTTGCCATCTTGACCGTCCATTGACCATTAATTGCTGACGAGTGGGGCCGAGTCTTCATCTGACTGTTGCTTGCTGACGGGTGGGACCGCAAGGAGACACGTATTGGGCAGCTTGTCTGAATCTGAAATAGATCTAGACAGGCCGCACTGCACCGCGCCGCCCCGCCCCCTCCGCCGGCGTCATGCCGCGTCCACTGCAGTTGTTTCCTCCACCCTATGCCCCTATTCAGTTCATCGGCGACGCCGCGTCTCCGCCAGATATAGCCCACCTCCCCATCTGGGATTGCATAGCGATGTTGAGTGAGGACGGCCGGGATGCAGTCGACCGTGGAGAGGATTGGGTCGAATCCGCGACAGATAATTCATGGATTAAACCTGGGTAAGCATTGTTTCCTCTCAAATTGACGTTCTAAGTCGTATTGTAGGCCGTATTTGACTTCTGTTTGCTTGAATCGTTCGAATTTGTGCTCGATTTTACCCGGCTAACTGAAGCCTTTGTTTCCTTCAACAAAATAGGATTGATCCCGCGCTGGCTTTCCGGCTGGCGATTAGAATGGAAATTAGTGTGCTGCGTGGTACTAAACCGCATTTGATTTCATCATTTTTCTATCCCAAAGTGGTAGAAACCAGCATATCTTTCAAAGATTTGCGAGCTGAGCTCCAAAACACCTATCCCTGGAGTGATGCCGATGCTGTTGAACTGAATTACTTCAGCAGTGACGAGTAAATATTTCTCCCACTAACTTGCGACGATCATATGCCGTTGCTTTTTGCTGGGATTGCTGGCTGCCGATTCGGTAAACTCCAAATCGATGTGCTTCAGCCACGCGCAGAACGGGCGAAGGGGAAGGGAGTTCAGACATCATCTGTCTGTGCTAATAGCCAGCACCCCGGCACTCCTTGTAGGTCGACACCAAGTAAAGCAAGTGGTTCATGGAGCCACAACATGCCTGCTGCCAATTCTGGTTCCGATTCAGCTGCTGCTTCTCGTGTACCTTCTGCAGTTGGTGTAGAAGAAGATGCAGAACCTGACGAGGCAGTGCCTACAAATGATGATGAAGACGAGATGATGTTTCCTGAACTGGTCGATGTAGCCAGTCAGCAAGCAGTGGATGACGAATATATGGAGGAGCCCATCAGCCAAGCTAGGTTTGATGACACTGACGATGAAGAGAAGGTGGAGAACATGGACAGCTTAATCGAGGATGAATACGATGGTGATGACATGCCAACAATTGAGTGGAACAGGGAAAAACCTGAGCTTAGTGTAGGTACCATTTTCCAATCAATGGTGGACTGTCGGAATGCAGTGACAACATGGTGCATTATATTTGAAAACACCTATAAGATTAAAAGGAGTGAGCCAGCAAGGTTCACAGTATTTTGTCCATATCCTAGGTGTAGGTGGAAGTTGCATGCATCTCGTATGAGAAAGAGCAAATATATTCAGGTAATCCAAGTTTAGTTAGTAATTTAGTTTCAGATCCTTGAGTAAGGTTTCTTAACTGTTTTTTTACCCTTTTATTTTGTTTCAGATAAAGAAAAACCCACACAAGCACACCTGTCCACCTGGAGGGGGAGGGGGGAAGGCCAAAACCAAGCTAGCAAAAACTAGGTGGGTGGCAGATGCTATATTGGATTGGCTGAGAGAAGAACCTGGACTTGGTCCAACAGCACTCCATGGGAAGCTTTTTGAGAAGTACAAGATAGAAATTCCTTACATGAGAATTTTCAATGCTAGGGAAAAGGCTCTTGACAGAATTAATGGTAAATGGAATGACAGTTTTCAGCTGCTTTACACTTTCAAAGCTGAAGTGGAGATGGCAAGTCCAGGGAGTGTTGTAAAGGTTGACAAGCATACAGTTCCATTCAATATAAAAGGGAAGTCATTTCAGAAGGAGTTCTTCAGAAGGGCTTTTGTTTGTTTCAAGGCTTGCTGGCAGGGGTTTCTAGATGGTTGCAGGCCCTATTTGGCTATAGATGCTACACATTTGACTGGAAGATGGAGAGGACAGCTAGTAGCAGCTTCTGCAGTTGATGGACACAACTGGCTATTCCCAGTTGCATTTGGTGTGGTGGAGACAGAGTCTGAGGAAAGTTGGGTCTGGTTTCTGCAGCAGTTGCGCAACATTATAGGCACACCCCTAGGTTTAGCTATACACACAGATGCTTGCAAGGGTTTAGAGAGTGCAGTGGAAATTGTATTCCCTGGAGTGGAGCATAGGGAATGTATGCGACACCTAGCGCATAATTTCAAAAAGAAGTTCAAAGGTAAAGTTTATGATGAGAACTTATGGCCAGCATCATACACATGCAGCAAAAGGAAGCATGAACACCATTTGAGAGTGTTGTATGCTCAAAATCCTCTTGTGAAGGAGTACATGGATGCACATCATGGTAAGGTGTGGTCAAGAAGCAAATTCAACGAAATCTGCAAAGTAGATTATGTGACCAGTAACCTTGCAGAATGCTTCAATTCAAAGTTCAAGTCAGTGAAAGGGCTCTTGTTGTGGCAAGCATTTGACAAGATGAGGCAAATGATCATGATAAAGATGGCTCTTCGCAAAAGAATTGCAGAAACACAATATGTTGGTCATCAAATGCTCCCATCACTGATTAAGGCATTGCACTTGAAGGCAAGAGGACTGAAGATGAAATGTATTCGATCTGGTACATATGAGGGAGAGGTTACCTATACTGACACTAAAAATAGGGTATGGAGGTATCCTGTGAACCTAAGTACTAGAGAATGTACTTGTAGGCAATGGCAGATCCGTGGGAAGCCATGCATACATGCCCTACATCTGATGACCGTTATCGGGGGTGCAGATGGTGAAGTTGATCAATATTGCTCTGAGTATTTCTCTGTTGCCAAATTTATGGCTGCTTATGCTGACAATGTGCCTGCACTATTGGGGAAAGATCAGTGGAACATAGTAGATCCAGGGTTCAAACTCCATGCTCCTGTCATTACGAGACCACCAGGAAGACCAAGGAACCAGAGGATTAGAGCAGGTGAGGAGGGTCGTCTACCAAAGAAGCGTGCTTGCAAAAAATGTGGAGTTCTGGGGCATATTGCTAGGCTTTGTACCAATGCAGTGGATGCATCATTCGGAGAGGAGGAAATATGGACAGCAGCCAATGCTGAGGAGAATGCAGCAGCAATGGAGACTGGAGATGCAGTGGAGCATGCAACAGCAAATGAAGCAGTGGAGAATGCAGCAGCAAATGAAGCATCTTGGTATGTGTTTGCACCCTTTGTAGAATGCAGCTACCCTTTTGTTTGCATTTGTTGTCTTTTTTGCCTATGGCTTATAATTTTATTTACCAGCTCTAGGGAGAAAAGGCCAAGAGATGAAGAAGCAGGAGATTTTGAAACCATGGCCTTTGATGGTTTTGAAGCTATAAGAGAGGAAGAGGAGGGGTAATTTTTTCCAATTGTGCCTTTAAAGATTATTGAACCCGTAGATGACCGTCAAATGGTCGTCAAGTGCTCGGCGAGTGGAACTGCTCCATCAGCACCTCCACGGGGAAAACCCCAAGCAAAGCCCAAGATCAAAAGGAACAAGAGTCTGAAAGAAAAGAGCATCTCAACTAGGGAAACCAGGAGCAAGACGGTGAAGCCAGCTGCAAACACAAGGAGCAAGTCGAAAATTTGAATTAATTTGTTGGGAAATGTTTGTGTTACCAATTTGAGGGCGAGTCGATCGCTTAAAACTTGGTAGATTTGTATTAAGATGTTGGCATCTTAAAACTTGGTAGATTTGAGCTACTGTGAAAACTTATCAGTTGTAATAATGTTGCTTCTACTTTGGTTTCTTATTTGAGTCAGAATTCAAATTTCCATCAAAATTTGAATTTAAATCAATATTTGAATTTGGGCCAAAATTTGGATTCGAGCCAAAGTTGAAGTTGAACATTGGAGGTTCATTGCTCTGTGCGGTGTATTTGATCGAGCATTTGAAGTCCAATATTCGTAGGTGAACAGTCCGAATGAGAAATGTGCTAGAAACGAGCTCGAAAGCTAGGGTAAACAGCCCTATTTGAAATCAAGTTTTTTTGACCTTGCCTAAATGAGGCATATATATTTTTATTAACACTTGTTCCATATATATAGGGTAAAAACGAAGTCTCACTATTTATTGATTAATATTCATATTACTACATTTTTTTTGAAAAAATATGCTTTTAATTCAAAACCATCAAATAACACGTTTTAGATATGAAAATGAAAAAGTAAGTTCAGATCCTTCTTATTCACTCCAAAATGAAGCTATGGAGATTTTTCTGATTTTTTTGAATTATTTTGATTTTTTTCAAACCCTAAACCCTCTCTCCCTATTCTACGAACTCTGAACATGTTCATAGGTGATAGCTCATTTGTGTGAAGCCTTTTTTCATGAAAATGACCTACACCAAGTTTATATTTTTTTCTCATAACCTTGTCACATATGACGGCTATGTGCGCAAGAATTACAACATTTTGATTTTTTTGAATTTTTTAAAAACATTTGAACTTGATTTCGACAGATCACTTCAAAAAATGATTTTTCAAAAAAACGCCCCTATACCGAGTTTATATTTTTTATGGTAACTAGGTCTCATAAACGGACGAACTACGTTTGTTTTATATTTTTGCGATTTTTTCTAATTTAGTTATGGCCATTTGAAATCTGGTCAAACCCTAATAACCCCGTTGACTCGCTCATAACCCCGCAGAAATGCTCCAAACCCTAGCGTCGAACGTCCGCCGTCGGATCCTACCAAGCGCCAAACACCACCCGTCAGATGTGGGGCAGGCATGCGCGATCCGCGTGATGCATCCTGATTGGCTACTGCACTGTCCTTCTCGGGTTTTTACGATCTGCCCCACTTTACATATGAAATTGTATTTTTCGCACATGACCACCACATGTCAGTGTTAAGAGTTGGTTCAAATATTCAAACTGCAAAATACAATGTGGCAAATCGTCAATATAGCTTCCCCTTCTCCTCTTCTCCATCTGACAGACAAAGGCATCGAGCAGATCGAGCAATTCCTCTGTTTCTTTCCCCATCTTCTCGTTCTTCTTCCTCTCGAGCAATTCCTCTATTTCTTCCTCTCGGGCGATATGTCGACCTCCTCGTCAGCCCCCCGTTCCACGTGGCCGGTGTATGGTCCAGTGCCGATGACTCGATGCACTGACTGCCCACGGACTGCGCCACTGAAGCGGTTGACTTCGAAGGAGGAGAAGAATGGGAACTTTGGGCGCGAGTTCGTCAAATGCGAGAGCAAGCCGGAGGGGCAGGTTAGATCTGAGTTTTCCTCGCATCCTTTATCTCTAATTTCTCAAAAAATCTGTCAGATTTGGATTTAGGTTACATGATTTCGTTTTCAGATCGTGAAGAAATGCCACCATTTTGAGTGGATGGATGATTACATCCAGAGGCTTCAAGGGTTGGGCTTGCTGGATTCGAGGGGGAATGCAATCTGCGAGTTCCATCTGCCCCATGACAGTGCCGCTCCGGCAGCAGCAGCGCGTCCGGAATACCCGACGGTGGTAGATGTCGAACTGAAGACGGAATTGAAGAAGATGAACAAGAACTTCAAGCAGCTGATTGAGTTGAAGAAGCAATCCAATCTGATAGCTTTACGAATACTTGCTCTAGGAATTTTTTACTTGATGGCCATCTCTCGTTAGAGATGTTTGTCTACTGTTGTTGCCACTGTTTAGCAATCCAAGTCTGTTTGTCTCAAATGCAACTCTGTTTAGTGCAACTGTCGATCTCTGAATGTATGCAGTTTACTATTAAGTTTTGACACTTTTAGTTTCAGCAGAAGACAACTACCAGTTCAGTGATAGGATTATTTTGTTAGCTAACAACGTCGAGTGTTGGATCATACCCTAGCTCGTCAGATGACAGTAAGCAGTACTTGAGCAGCACAAGGGATATACATCAAGTTCATCTCTTCTCTCTCGCACTTGCCAAACTTTGTCCTCGAGTTCGTCAGTTCTGCTAGAAAAAAACCTAGTTCGCGGGCCCAAAGAGAATCAAGCTGCAATAGGCCCACATAGGATAAATGAGGCCCAGAAACAAGCGATGTTTCTTTTTTTGTTTAGGAACGATTGCTTTGTTCTTTTTTGTTTCTGATTGCTTTTTTCATTGATTTGATTGCCCAATCTCTTCTATCTCATTGAGGATTTTTTTTGCCTTCCTTTATGGGTCCCTTCATTTTTTAGAATCAAAGTATTTGCAAACCGCAGTATTATTATGCCTAGCGAACCAATACTTCATGATTGGAAAAAGAGGTCCAACCCTCTTTTTTATATACTTCAAACATAGTGTAGTTTTCTACATATTCAAGTATATAAAACTACACTTTTGACTAAAGCCAAACATCTCAAAGTATTTGATACTTCAATATTTCTGAAAACCAAAGTATTCTTGGAATACCTAAAAAATACAGAGCTCTCAAACCAAAGCCGTGTACAAATGTACAATATGTTCTTATTTTTAGAAGGCATCTATAAACACATCATTTTTAGTTAGTTTGGTTAATTTTTCCCACACCAATTAGCCGTGTCTAAACTTGGGACAAACAAAATACAAACATAACAAAGCATTAATATAACACACATAACTTAACTTAGATAGGGTTGCTAGGGCAACATAAGTTCTTACATATAACACGACACCGATAGATAATAATAATTAACCTTACATAGATAGGGTAGCTAGGTCGGGCAACACACACACCAAACTCACACTACATAGTAGATAGGTTAGCTAGGGCAACACCGCCATGTCTTCACCGTCGTCTTCACCTTAACCGCCGGCTTCACCGTCTTCTTCGCCGCCGGCTTCAGTACTGCTCCTCCTCAAGGCCGTTGTCGCCGAGGTAGTACGGGAGGCTGTGCATGCGGTTGCGAGCGGGGAAGACGCTCTCGAAGTCGGTGAAGATGTTATAGGTGGTGAATGCGATGAACTCGCACCCACACCAATACACCTTGCTGAGCAGGTAGTAGGCATCGAACCTGTTGGTGAAGTGGCCGACGAGCCCTACCACTAGAGCGTTGGCGTGGGGACGCTGCTCCACGAGGTTGAACATGGGCGGCGAGCCCGCCGGGAGGTGGTGGAAGCCCGCACGGAGGAACCCCCGTGCAAGCTCAGTGCTACCCCTCCAGCGTGAGAACGCCCACACGCGGAGCGATGCCTCGACGACGACATTGGTGGGGTACCGCCGTTCCGGCACGGTGGGCGGCTCTTGGAACGTCGGCCCGTTGTACTGCATCTTGAACGCTTCGCTGAGTGGAACGGCTTTGGCTTTTGGGGGAAGAAGAGAAGTGGGAGGCGCAGATGGATCTGTAGAAGAAGAGGCAATGAAGGGCAGTTTAAATAGCCGAGGGAGACGAAGTGGGTACACGTGCAAACGGCATAGATCGTGACTCAGTGCGTGCGTGAACCGATGCGATCATCAATCTGTGAACGTGAATCGATGCGGACGTGCTTTGCGTGCTCTGCGTTGGCTGTTGCCTGCCTCCCCCTTCTGCGTGCTCTGCGTTGGCGGCTGCCTGCCTCCCACAACTGAATCGAGCGGCAGCCGTGCGGCGTGAACCGATGCCTCGACATATGGACGCGAGCGTGCGTGCAGCCTGCCCCTTCTGCCACCGGCACGTATGCCTGCGACGCGTGAAACGACGCTGCGGAGCGACTGAATCCACTGGCAACCGTGCGGCACGGATCGATGCGTGTGTGTCGGCGTGCATGCATGCGTTTAGGTCTAGGTCACTAGATGCGTGTGTGGCGGTGTTCGCATGTATAGCAGGCTACATCGATGCCAAAGCCGGGCATGCATAGCAGGCTGCATCCATCGATAGCAGGCTTTTTTAATTGATTACCAACAAACTAACGGGCCCGTCCTATGAACACAAACACGGCCCAACCAGCGAAGCCACAACCACAGTCAACAGAGTCCAACGTGGCCCCACAAGTCAGTTAACGGCCAAGAAGGCAAACGTCTGTTATGAACATTTGTGAGAGTTTCAGCTAAGGGAGTGGGGAAAAGTGAGCAAAAGTTTGAAGCGTGGGGAAAACTGAGCACAACTAAGGAATTGGGGGCACAGATGGAATAAGCCCAATAAAATATGATATGCATATGATGACCTATGTATAACATTCCAAATTGAAAATTTGGGATGTTACACTTCATGATCCGACCGATCCTACCACCGAAGATACGGCACCTCCGCGATCTGCACACGTTCAGCTTGGTGACGTCCCACGAACTCTAGATCCAGCTGAGGTCGAGGGAGAGTTGCGTCAGCACGACGGCATGGTGACAGTGATGATGAAGCTACCGGCGCAGGGCTTCGCCTAAGCACTGCAACGATATGACCGAGGTGGATTATGGTGGAGGGGGCACCACACACGGCTAAGAACAGTGTCTGTTGTGTCTCTAGGGTGCCACCCTGCCCCCGTATATAAAGGAGCAAGGGGGAGCCCGGCCGGCCTTGGGGCGCGCCAAGGAGGGGGAGGAGTCCTCCTAGTAGGAGTAGGACTCCCTTTTCCTAGTCAACCTAGGAGGAGGAAGGGGGAAGGAAAGAGAGGGAGAGGGAGAGGGAAAGAGGGGCCGCGCCCCCTCCCCTAGTCCAATTCGGACTCCCCTTGGGAGAGGGCGCGCCACCTCCTGGGCTGCTGCTCTCTCTCTCCCCTAAGGCCCACTAAGGCCCAATACTTCCCCGGGGGGTTCCGGTAACCCCTCCCGCACTCCGGTTTTCTCTGAAATCACCCGGAACACTTCCGGTGTCCGAATATAGCCGTCCAATATATCAATCTTTATGTCTCGACCATTTCGAGACTCCTTGTTATGTCCATGATCATATCCGGATCTCCGAACTGCCTTCGGTACATCAAAACACATAAACTCATAGTATCGATCGTCACCGAACGTTAAGCGTGCGGACCCTACGGGTGTCGGTGTCAAAACCGGCGGATCTCGGGTAGGGGGTCCCGAACTGTGCGTCTAAGGCGGATGGTAATAGGAGGCGGGGGACACAATGTTTACCCAGGTTCGGGCCCTCTCGAGGGAGGTAATACCCTACTTCCTGATGGATTGATCTTGATGATATGAGTATTACAAGAGTTGATCTACCACGAGATCGTAGAGGCTAAACCCTAGAAGCTAGCCTATGATTATGATTGTTCTTGTCCTACGGACTAAACCCTCCGGTTTATATAGACACCGGAGGGGGCTAGGGTTACACAGAGTCGGTTACAAGGGAGGAGATCTACATATCCGAATTGCCAAGCTTGCCTTCCACGCATAGGAGAGTCCCATCCGGACACGGGACGAAGTCTTCAATCTTGTATCTTCATAGTCCAACAGTCCGGCCAAAGTATATAGTCCGGCAGTCCGAGGACCCCCTAATCCAGGACTCCCTCAACGGGTTCGAGAACTATATAGACATGACCGAGACTCATCTCCGGTTAATAACCAATAGCGGAACCTGGATGCTCATATTGGTCCCTACATATTCTACGAAGATCGCATAACAACACACGTTGTTCCCTTTGTCATCGGTATGTTACTTGCCCGAGATTCGATCGTCGATATCTCAATACCTAGTTCAATCTCGTTACCGGCAAGTCTGTTTACTCGTTCTGTAATGCATCATCCCGCAACTAACTCATTAGTCACAATGCTTGCAAGGCTTATAGTGATGTGCATTACCGAGAGGGCCCAGAGATACCTCTCCGATACACGGAGTGACAAATCCTAATCTCGATCTATGCCAACTCAACAAACACCATCGGAGACACGTATAGAGCATCTTTATAATCACCCAGTTACGTTGTGACGTTTTATAGCACACAAGGTGTTCCTCCGGTATTCGGGAGTTGCATAATCTCATAGTCTGAGGAACATGTATAAGTCATGAAGAAAGCAGTAGCAATGAAACTATAACGATCATAATGCAAAGCTAACGAATGGGTCTTGTCCATCACATCATTCTCCTAATGATGTGTTCCCGTTCATCAAATGACAACACATGTCTATGGTTAGGAAACATAACCATCTTTGATAAACGAGCTAGTCAAGTAGAGGCATACTAGGGACACTTTGTTTTGTCTATGTATTCACACATGTACTAAGTTTCTGGTTAATACAATTGTAGCATGAATAATAAACATTTATCATGAAATAAGGAAATAAATAATAACTTTATTATTGCCTCTAGGGCATATTTCCTTCAGTCTCCCACTTGCACTAGAGTCAATAATCTAGTTCACATCGCCATGTGATTTGACACTAATAGTTCACATCACCATGTGATTAACACCCATAGTTCACATCGCCATGTGACCAATAGTCAAAGGGTTTACTAGAGTCAGTAATTTTAGTTCACATCGCCATGTGATTAACACCCAAAGAGTACTAAGGTGTGATCATGTTTTGCTTGTGAGAGAAGTTTAGTCAACGGGTCTGCCATATTCAGATCCGTATGTATTTTGCAAATTTCTATGTCAACAATGCTCTGCACAGAGCTACTGTAGCTAATTGCTCCCACTTTCAATATGTATCCAGATTGAGACTTAGGGTCATCTGGATTAGTGTCAAAACTTGCATCGACGAAACCCTTTACGCCGAACCGTTTGTCACCTCCATAATCGAGAAACATATCCTTATTCCACTAAGGATAATTTTGACCGCTGTCTAGTGATCTACTTCTAGATCACAATTGTACTCCCTTGCCAAACTCAATGTAGGGTATACAATAGATCTGGTACACAGCATGGCATACTTTATAGAACCTATGGCTGAGGCATAGGTAATGACTTTCATTCTCTTTCTATCTTCTGTCGTGGTCGGGCTTTGAGTCTTACTCAATTTCACACCTTGTAACACAGGCAAGAACTCTTTCTTTGATTGTTCCATTTTGAACTACTTCAAAATCTTGTCAAGGTATGTACTCATTGAAAAACTTATCAAGCGTTTTGATCTATCTCTATAGATCTTGATGCTCAATATGTAAGCAGCTTTACCGAGGTCTTTCTTTAAAAACTCCTTTCAAACACTCCTTTATGCTTTCCAGAAAATTCTACATCATTTCCGATCAACAATATGTCTTTCACATATACTTATCAGAAAACTGTAGTGCTCCCACTCATTTTCGTGTAAATACAGGCTTCACCGTAAGTCTATATAAATCTATATTGTTTGATCAACTCATCAAAGCGTATATGCCAACTCCGAGATGCTTGCACTAGTCCATAGATGGTCGCTGGAACTTTGCACACTTTGTTAGCATCCTTTGGATCGTAAAACCTTCAGGTTGCATCATATACAACTCTTCTTCCAGAAATCCATTCAGGAATGCAGTCTTTACATCCATTTGCCAAATTTCATAATCATAAAATGCGGCAATTGCTAACATGATTCGAACGGACTTAAGCATCGCTACGGGTGGGAAGGTCTCATCGTAGTCAACTCCTTGAACTTGTCAAAAACAGGTAGTCGCAACAAGTCAAGCTTTGTAGACAGTAACATTACCGTCAGCGTCAGCCTTCTTCTAGAAGATCCATTTATTTTCTATGGCTTGCCGATCATCAGGCAAGTCAACCAAAGTCCACACTTTGTTCTCATACATGGATCCCATCTTTTGGCTTCAATATTATGAATATGTGTATCACTACTATCGAGATTCAACATAAATAGACCACTCTTCAAGGGTGCATGACCATAAAAGATATTACTCATATAAATAGAACAACCATTATTCTCTGATTTAAATGAATAACCGTCTCGCATCAAACAAGATCCAGATATAATGTTCATGCTTAACGCTGGCACCAAATAACAATTATTCAGGTCTAAAACAAATCCCGAAGGTAGATGTAGAGGTAGCGTGCCGACCTCGATCACATCGACTGTGGAACCATTTCCCACGCGCATCGTCACCTCGTCCTTAGCCAATCTTTGCTTAATCCGTAGTCCCTGTTTCGAGTTGCAAATATTAGCAACAGAACCAGTATCAAATACCCAGGTGCTACTGCGAGCATTAGTAAGGTACACATCAGTAACATGTATATCACATATACCTTTGTTCACCTTGCCATCCTTCTTATCTGCCAAATACTTGGGGCAGTTCCGCTTCCAGTGACCAGTCCCTTTGTAGTAGAAGCACTCAGTCTCAGGCTTAGGTCCAGACTTGGGCTTCTTCACTTGAGCATCAACTTGCTTGCCGTTCTTCTTGAAGTTCCCTTCTTCCCTTTACCTTTTTTCTTGAAACTGGTGGTCTTGTTGACCATCAACACTTGATGCTCCTTCTTGATTTCTACCTCCGCAGCCTTTGGCATTGCGAAGAGCTCGGGAATTGTCTTATCCATCCCTTGCATATTATAGTTCATCACGAAGCTCTTGTAGCTTGGTGGCAGTGATTGAAGAATTCTGTCAATGACACTATCATCAGGAAGATTAACTCCTAGTTGAATCAAGTGATTGTTATACCCAGACATTTTGAATATATGCTCACTGACAGAGCTATTCTCCTCCATCTTGAAGCTGTCGAACTTATTGGAGACTTCATATCTCTCAATCCGGGCATTTGCTTGAAATATTAACTTCAACTCCTGAAACATCGCATATGCTCCATGACGTTCAAAACATCGTTGAAGTCCCGGTTCTAAGCCGTAAAGCATGGCACACTGAACTATCGAGTAGTCATCAGCTTTGCTCTGCCAGACGTTCATAACATTTAGCGTTGCTCCTGCAGCGGGTTTGGCACCTAGCGGTGCTTCCAGGACGTAATTCTTCTGTGCAGCAGTGAGGATTATCCTCAAGTTACGGACCCAATCCGTGTAGTTCCTACCATCATCTTTCAACTTAGCTTTCTCTAGGAACGCATTAAAATTCAACGGAACAACAGCACGGGCCATCTATCTACAACAACATAGACATGCAAAATACTATCGGGTACTAAGTTCATGATAAATTAAAGTTCAATTAATCATATTACTAAAGAACTCCCACTTAGATAGACATCCCTCTTATCATCTAAGTGATCACGTGATCCATATCAACTAAACCTTGTCCGATCATCACGTGAGATGGAGTAGTTTTCAATGGTGAACATCACTATGTTGATCATATCTTCTATATGATTCACGCTCGACCTTTCAGTCTCAGTGTTCCGAGGCCAAATCTGCATATGCTAGGCTCGTCAAGTTTAACCCGAGTATTTTGCGTGTGCAAAACTGGCTTGCACCCGTTGTATGTGAACGTAGAGCTTATCACACCTGATCATCACGTGGTGTCTCAGCACGGCGAACTTTCGCAACGGTGCATACTCAGGGAGAACACTTATACCTTGAAATTTAGTGAGAGATCATCTTATAAAGCTACCATCGATCTAAGCAAAATAAGATGCATAAAGGATAATTCTCGCAAAAATAAAGGATAAACATCACATGCAATCAATATAAGTGATATGATATGGCCATCATCATCTTGTGCCTTTGATCTACATCTCCAAAGCACCGTCATGATCACCATCGTCACCGGCGCGACACCTTGATATCCACCGTAGCATCATTGTCGTGTCGCCAACTATTGCTTCTACGACTATCGCTACCGCTTAGTGATAAAGTAAAGCAATTACATGGCGATTGCATTTCATACAATAAAGTGACAACCATATGGCTCCTGCCAGTTGCCGATAACTTAGTTACAAAACATGATCATCTCATACAATAAAATTTAGCATCATGTCTTGACCATATCACATCACAACATGCCCTGCAAAAACAAGTTAGACATCCAATACTTTGTTGTTGCAAGTTTTACGTGGCTGCTACGGGCTGAGCAACAACCGTTCTTACCTACGCATCAAAACCACAATGATATTTCGTCAAGTATGTGTTGTTTTAACCTTCAACAAGGACCGAGCGTAGCCACACTCGATTCAACTAAAGTTGGAGAAACTGACACCCGCCAGCCACCTGTGTGCGAAGCACATCGGTAGAACCAGTCTCGCGTAAGCATACGCGTAATGTCGGTCCAGGCCGCTTCATCCAACAATACCGCCGTATCAAAGTATGACATGCTGGTAAGCAGTATGACTAGTATCACCCACAACTCACTTGTGTTCTACTCGTGCATATAACATCTATGCATAAACCTGGCTCGGATGCCACTGTTGGGGAACGCAGTAATTTCAAAAATTTCCTATGCACACTCAAGATCCATCTAGGTGATGCATAGCAACGAGAGGGGAAAGTGTTGTCCACGTACCCTCGTAGACCGTAAGCGGAAGCGTTATGACAACACGGTTGATGTAGTCATACGTCTTCACGACCCGACCGATCCTAGCACCAAAGATACGGCACCTCCGCGATCTGCACATGTTCAGCTCGGTGACGTCCCACGAACTCTAGATCCAGCTGAGACCGAGGGAGAGTTGCGTCAGCACGACAGCGTGGTGGCGGTGATGATGAAGCTACCGGCGCAGGGCTTCGCCTAAGCACTGCAACGATATGACCGAGGTGGATTTTGGTGGAGGGGGGCACCGCACACGGCTAAGAACAATGTCTGTTGTGTCTCTACGGTGCCCCCTGCCCCCGTATATAAAGGAGCAAGGGGGAGGCCGGCCGGCCTTGGGGCGCGCCAAGGAGGGGGAGGAGTCCTCCTCCTAGTAGGAGTACGACTCCCCTTTTCCTAGTCCAACTAGGAGGAGGAAGGGGGAAGGAAAGAGCGAGAGAGGGAGAGGGAAAGAGGGGCCGCGCCCCCTTCCTCTAGTCCAATTCGGACTCCCGTTGGGAGGGGCATGCCACCTCCTAGGCTGCTGCCCTCTCTCTCCCCTAAGGCCCACTAAGGCCCAATACTTCCCCAGGGGGTTCCGGTAACCCCTCCGGCACTCTGGTTTTCTCCGAAATCACCCGGAACACTTCCGGTGTCCGAATATAGCCGTCCAATATATCGATCTTTATGTCTCGACCATTTTGAGACTCCTCGTCATGTCCGTGATCATATCCGGGACTCCAAACTACCTTCGGTACATCAAAACACATAAACTCATAATACCTATCGTCATCGAACGTTAAGCGTGCGGACCCTACGGGTTTGAGAACTATGTAGACATGACCGAGACTCATCTCCGGTCAATAACCAATAGCGAAACCTGGATGCTTAGATTGGTCCCTACATATTTTATGAAGATCTTTATCGGTCAAACCGCATAACAACATATGTTGTTCCCTTTGTCATCGGTATGTTACTTGCCCGAGATTCGATCGTCGGTATCTCAGTACCTAGTTCAATCTCGTTACCGGCAAGTCTCTTTACTCGTTCTGTAATGCATCATCCCGCAACTAACTCATTAGTCACAATGCTCGCAAGGCTTATAGTGATGTGCATTACCGAGAGGGCCCAGATATACCTCTCCGATACACGGAGTGACAAATCCTAATCTCGATCTATGCCAACTCAACAAAAACATCGGAGACACCTGTAGAGCATCTTTATAATCACCCAGTTACGTTGTGACGTTTGATAGCACACAAGGTGTTCCTCTGGTATTCCGGAGTTGCATAATCTCATAGTCTGAGGAACATGTATAAGTCATGAAGAAAGCAGTAGCAATGAAACTATAACGATCATAATGCTAAGCTAACGAATGGGTCTTGTCCATCACATCATTCTCCTAATGATGTGATCCCATTCATCAAATGACGACACATGTCTATGGTTAGGAAACATAACCATCTTTGATAAACGAGCTAGTCAAGTAGAGGCACACTAGGGACACTTTGTTTTGTCTATGTATTCACACATGTACTAAGTTTCCGGTTAATACAATTCTAGGATGAATAATAAACATTTATCATGAAATAAGGAAATAAATAATAACTTTATTATTGCCTCTAGGGCATATTTCTTTCAATCAACACTACTAGTCACCCATGGGTACCAATCAGAGGTTCCTGTACAAAGATTGAACACAAGAGATGAAGTACGGTTTGAGAGGAGATGGTGCTATTGAAGATGTTGATGGAGATGTCCCTCCCAAAGATGAGAGGGTTGATGGTGATGACGATGGCTTCGATTTCCCCCTCCAGGAGGGAAGTTCCCCCGGCGGAATCGCTCCGTCGGAGGGCAAAAGAGCTCCTGCCCAAGTTTCGCGTCGAGACGGCAGCGCTTCATCCCGAAAGTCTTCTCCTGAATTTTTTTCTAGGTCAAAATGACCTATATACCAGAAGATGGGCTCCGGAGGTGGGCCGTGTTGGTCACAACGCACCAGGGCGCGCCTGGGGGGACTGGCGCACCCTGGTGTCTTGTGCTCACCAGGTGCCCCCCTCCGGTAGTTATTTGCTCTAATAATTCTTAAATATTCCAAAATAATTCCCTGTGAAGTTTCAGCTCATTTGGAGACGAGCAGAATAGGTAACTCTGACATAGCTTTTTAAGGTCCAGAATTCCAGCTGCCAGCATTCTCCCTTTTTGTGTAAACCTTGCATATTATGAGAGAAAAGTAATTACAAATACTCCAAAAAGCGTTATTATGCAAAAAACATTGTAAATAACAGTAGGAAATCATGATGCAAAATGGATGTATCACGCATAGTTATGATGTTATTCATGGCATGATCATGTATATAGGCATTACGTCCGTGACAAGTAGTGTCGGGGAAAACGACACCTATGGGACAACTCGGATCCCTTCTATGGTTTGGCAGAGAAGAGCGGTAGAGCAAAGAGTGGATCTAATGATCAACACGATGGATTTTTACCCAGGTTCGGGCCGCTCGGAAACGTAAAACCCTAGTCCTGCTTGAGTGTGTATTCTGTGTTCTTGAGCTTCGGCTAGCTGCTATGTATGCAAGCTGGGCCGAGAGGTTCAAAAGTCCGAATCCTCCTCCAGTATGCTGTGGGCCTCCTTTTATATGTCCAAGGGGCTGCCACAGTGGCATACAGGAGGTGTAAAGTAGCTACAGTGTCTATGTTTATCATCGGCGTCTTAGGACAAACACCATAAATGCGGTGCTTACGTGCCCCTTAGCTTTATCTGGGACGGGAATAGAACCCGTCACGTCCGTCGCCGCATCGCCCTGTCTCAACACGCGTCCACGCTGTTGAGGCATGCAGTGCCAAGTTGGCTAGCCAGCTGCTACGCTGGAGAGGTGGCAGGGTCTTCACGAAGATCTGCATGCCACCACGCACGCGCTTGCCAGGCTGGCAGGCCGGCTACCACGCTGGAGTGGTGACGGGTGGCGGAGTCTTGCCGCGGTCCTGCTGATTCTTGCCGGGGGGCCTCGCAGACATCCTCGACAAGGATCTTGCCAATCACTTCGTCTGCCGGCCTTGACAAAGATCTGTACGCCACTACGTGCGTGCCCCTGGGTTTTGGCCTTAATGTTGTCGATGGTGTCAGAGCTCTCAACCACAAGGGTGGTGCCCCGCAAGTCGTCCCGGCAAGGATCTTGCCGGGGTCTCGCAAGTCGTCCCGGCAAAGATCTTGCGGGGGTCCAGCTCGTCTTCTGCTCGCTGGTCTCTGGCTTGGCCGCTTCTCTGTCGTCTTGTATTTTGTCCCCAGCTTCCCCCGTCATGCCGCGCCACGGGTGTGGCTGCAACTGCCCGTGCACAAGTAAGGGGTACAAAAGGGCCCAAACTTTAGTACACCGACAGGAGCCCCCGGGCCTGAGCCACATATGAGCGTGAAACGTCGTTGGGCCAGGCCCAAACAGTGCGCAGGCATGCATGGCAGGGGATAACTGTGGTAATCTTCTCATCTGCTGCGCTTCCCCACGATCCGCATTGAGTGCGCGGCGTGGGGGTCGTGCGCGGAACTGTCGCAACGTGCCTGCGCCTGCGCAAATGTCTTAACATCGATAGTAAAGAGGCAGCCCCGCGCCTTCCCCATAAAATGAGGAATCCGCAGGGGCGCTGCTCATTTACCCCTTTCGCCCATTCCAATCTAGGAAAACCGCCGTCTCCTTCTTCTTCCTTGAGCCCAATCTAGGATTCTGTTTGATATTCCTTTTCTGCGAAACACTGAAATAGGCAAAAAACAGCAATTTGCACTGGGCCTTCGGTTAATAGGTTAGTCCCAAAAATAATATAAAAGTGCATAATAAAGCCGATTAAACATCCAAAACAGATAATATCATAGTATGGAACAATCAAAATTATAGATACGTTGGAGACGTATCAACGCATTGTCGTCCTCCCAGCCGGCCTGCATCCATTTTTAGCTCTATTTGCAAACATATGAAGAAAATGTCCCTAGTTCACATAATTCAAACAAAGCAAATAAATATCTCACAGAATACAAGCCAAATAAAAATTAAATTGTCTCGAATACATTTAAAAAATATAGCCGATACATCTATTGGTTGCCAACGTGAGCACACATATCACTACTAGGGAAAACCTTATACACAGAGGTATAGCAGTAGCGCTGGTTAAAATATAGCGCTACTGCTACCAGGTAGTAGCGCGTTTCCATAAACTGCGCTACAGATATAGTTATAGCAGTAGCGCGTGTGCTGCAAAAAGCGCTACCACTATAATTCCCATCCTGTTGGCGGTAGGCTAGGAATAGTAGTAGTGATGCCACTGAAAGCGCGCTACCACAAAGTGCGTTGTAGCAACACGTTCCCTACATAGAGCGCTACTGCTAAAAAAGAAAATAAAATGGAAAATAAATAGAGAAATAATTAAAATGAAAGAGGTAGAAAAAAGAGAAATGTAAAGATAAGCAAAAGAAAAATAAAAATAAAGGAGAAAGGCATAGCAGTAGCGCGTTTCGTCAGCCCGCGCTATAGCTACGTTCCTTAGATAAAAGGAAAAGAAAAAGGAAAATAAATAGCTGGTTCCAATAATAGTAGCGCGTTTTGGTAGAAACGCTATAGCTAACTTAGCTATAACGCGTTTTTCCTACCAGCTCTACTGCTATTTTGACTTAACCCCGCGCGGGCTCAAAATTTTGCTAAGTCCTTTCCCCAATTCCCCATCCATCTCCTCCATCGCCGCCTCTCCCTCGCAACCCCTGCTCCCTCGCCGCCGTCGCCGCCACCGGAGCCGTGCGCCCTCGCCGTCGTCACCGCCACCACAGCCATGCGCCCTCGCCGCCACTACCTCCGTCGCTGCCAATGGAGCCGCGCGCCCTTGCCGCCCCTGCCTTTGTCGCCGAGCACCTCCCCGCCACCGTCTCTCCCCTTTCTGTAAGCCCCCACCCCTCCTCTCTCTCTGCCTGTTCTTCCTGCCATGTTAATTAGTAGTAGGGTTCATAGATAATATTTTTTTAGTAGTAGTAGATGTTAATTAGTAGTGGTGGTGGTACTAGTTAACTAGCACAGTAGGGTTAATAGTAGATGTTTTTTAGTTAGGGTAATAATAGATGTTAAGTTGTAGATAATGTAGATGTTAATTAGTTCAGTATGGTTTAGTTTTTTAATAGAGTTTGTTTAACTAGATGTTAATTAGGGCAGTAGGGTTCAGTTTAGAGTAAAATTTAGTTCAATAGTTAACTAAATATAATTTTTAGGAAAAAATTGTATATGCTTAACTAGGGCAGTAGGGTTAGGGTTGTAGTGCTTAATTACAAATGTTAGGAAAGTAAGGTTTAACTAGATGTTAACTATGGTAGTAGGATTTAGTTTAGAGAAAAAAATTAATATAAAAATATAAATTTCTATTAGTGCTGCAAGTCCAGTAGGTTCTTAATTTTTAGTGAATTTTTATTAGGATAAAAATTTAGGACATAATTTGAGTTCTAGGGTTCATCCATCTATATTTGGTTTTTCAATTCAGTTTGAGAGAGCATGAGATTTGTGTAGATTTTCTTGAAGTGTCAAACACTTGGGGATGCAAATTTGAAGTGGTCATGATATATGCAAATTCCTCAAGTGTGTCTGCTCATGTTTATCTACTGTTGTAGTTGCTCATGTACGTGTTCTTAAGTGGTCCTGTTATATGCAACATTGAAGTGGTTTGATTGTGCCCAAGTGGCCTTTTGTTGTTTCCAGGGAATGAAGCCGAGTGGCCTATGTTTTGCCAGAATGTTGATTCATTTCCGTTCCGACAAATTTCAGGTGCTCGATTTGTCCACTTTTTAGCAAAGGTCATGCCGAAATTTTCCGTGAATTTCGGCATGACTTGTTCTACAAACTAGGACATATTGAGTGCCCGGGATTTGCCGCACCGGGAAGGAATCAACGTTCCTGCAAAACATGGGCCTTTTTATGTCATTATTCATTTTATTAGGTCAAGAATTAATTGACTAGATTTAATCATAGGAAACATGGCTAGCAACGATGTAGGACAGGGTTCTTGTGAATGCGACGATGTCTACCTGGCGGCAGACGAATTTTTGAACCGTGTCGACGATCAACGGTTGTTGTTGCTGGGCCCACTTGTCACATCCGAGACCGACATCGTGACCGGTGCTGAGACTAACGTTGAGACCCAGACCGGCACTGAGACTGGCACCGAGACTAGCGAAACCGGTATAGAACCGAAACCGAAGAGGAGACGTCGACGCCCAAACTAGCTCATCACTACTAGACTGGTGGTCACAGATACGTCCATTTTGCATCATGCTCTTATATCGATATTTATTGCATTATGGCCTGTTACTATACATTATGTCACAATACTTATGCCTATTCTCTCTTATTTTACAAGGTTTACATGAGGAGGGAGAATGCCGGCAGCTGGAATTCTGGGCTGGAAAAGGAGCAAATATTAGAGACCTATTCTGCACAACTCCAAAAGCCCTGAAACTCCACGAAAGTCTTTTTTGGAAATAATAAAAAATATTGGGTGGAAGAAGTACATCAGAGGGGGCCCCACCTGGCCACGAGGGTGGGGGCGCGCCCTCCCCCCAGGGCGCGCCCCCCTGCCTCGTGGGCCCCCTGTTGGCTCTCCGGTGGCCATCTTCTGCTATATGAAGTCTTTCGTCCAGGAAAAAAACATAAGCAACCTTTCGGGACGAGACTCCGCCGCCACAAGGCGGAACCTTGGCGGAACCAATCTAGGGCTCCCGCAGAGCTATTCTGCCGGGGACACTTCCCTCCGGGAGGGGGAAATCATCGCCATCGTCATCACCAAGCTCCTCTCATCGGGAGAGGGCAATCTCCATCAACATCTTCACCAGCACCATCTCCTCTCAAAACCCTAGTTCATCTCTTGTATCCAATACTTGTCTCCAAGTCCGGGATTGGTACTAGTAGGTTGCTAGTAGTGTTAATTACTCCTTGTAGTTGATGCTAGTTGGTTTATTTGGTGGAAGATCATATGTTCAGATCCTATATGCATATTAATACCCCTCTGATTATGAACATGAATATGCTTTGTGAGTAGTTACGTTTGTTCCTGAGGACATGGGAGAAGTCTTGCTATTAGTAGTCATGTGAATTTGGTATTCGTTCGATATTTTGATGAGATGTATGTTGTCTATCCTCTAGTGGTGTTATGTGAACGTCGACTACATGACACTTCACCATTATTTGGGCCTAGAGGAAGGCATTGGGAAGTAATAAGTAGATGATGGGTTGCTAGAGTGACAGAAGCTTAAACCCTAGTTTATGTGTTGCTTCGTAAGGGGCTGATTTGGATCCATATGTTTCATGCTATGGTTAGGTTTACCTTAATACTTTTGTTGTAGTTGCGGATGCTTGCAATAGGTTAATCATAAGTGGGATGCTTGTTCAAGTAAGAACAGCACCCAAGCACCGGTCCACCCACATATCAAATTATCAAAGTACCGAACGCGAATCATATGAACGTGATGAAAACTAGCTTGACGATAATTCCCATGTGTCCTCGGGAGCGCTTTTCTCTATATAAGACTTTGTCCAGGCTTGTCCTTTGCTACAAAAAGGATTGGGCCACCTTGCTTACTTTATTTACTTTTTTTACTTGTTGCTCGTTACAAATTATCCTATCATAAAACTATCTGTTACCACTTATTTCAGTACTTGCAGAGAATACCTTGCTGAAAACCACTTATCATTTCCTTCTGCCCCTCTTTGGGTTCGACACTCTTACTTATCGAAAGGACTACAATAGATCCCCTATACTTGTGGGTCATCAAGAATCTTTTCTGGCGCCGTTGCCGGGGAGTGAAGCCCCTTTGGTAGGTGGAATTTGGTAAGGAAAAATTTATATAGCGTGCTGAAATTTACTGTCACTTGTTACACTATGGAAAGTAATCCTCTGAGGGGCTTGTTTGGGGTATCTTCACCTCGACCTGTAGAGCAAAGAATTGCTCCTCAACCTACTGAAACAACTGAAAATGAAAATGTTCCCTTTGAAGTTCCTTCGGGTATGTTAGAAAAACTCCTAGCTAATCCTTTTGCAGGAGATGGAACAAAGCATCCTGATGAGCACCTAATATATGTGGATGAAGTTTGTGGATTATTTAAGCTTGCAGGTACACCCGATGATGTCGTTAAGAAGAAGGTATTCCCTTTATCTTTGAAGGGAGATGCATCGACATGATATAGGCTATGTGATGATACGAGGTCATGGAACTACAAACGATTGAAATTGGAATTTCATCAGAAGTTTTATCCTATGCATCTTGTTCACCGTGATCGCAATTATGTATATAATTTTTGGCCTCGCGAAGGAGAAAGCATCGCTCAAGCTTGGGGGAGGCTTCAATCGATGTTATATTCATGCCCCAATCATGAGCTCTCAAGAGAAATAATTATTCAAAGTTTTTATGCTCGGCTTTCTGATAACAATCGCACCATGCTCGATACTTCTTGTGCTGGCTCTTTTATGATGAAAACTATTGAATTCAAATGGGATTTATTGAATAGAATTAAACGCAACTCTGAAGATTGGGATCTCGACGAAGGTAAGGAGTCAGGTATGACACCTAAGTTTGATTGTGTTAAATCTTTTATGGATACCGATGTTTTCCGTAAATTTAGCACTAGATATGGACTTGACTCTGAGATAGTAGCTTCTTTGTGTGAATCTTTTGCTACTTATGTTGATCTCCCCAAGGAGAAGTGGTTTAAATATCATCCTCCCATAGAAGTAAAAGTAGCTGCACCTATTAAAGTTGAAGAAAAGACTATCACTTATAATGATCCTATTGTTCCTACTTCTTATGTTGAGAAACCACCTTTCCCTGTTAGGATAAAGGATCATGCTAAAGCTTCAACTGTGGTTCGTAAAAGCAACATTAGAACTTATACACCTCCTGAGCAAATCGAAGTTGAACCTAATATTGCCATTGTTAAAGATCTCTTGGCTGATAATATTGATGGGAATGTTATTTATTTCTGCGGTGAAACTGCTAGAATTGCCAAACCTTGTGCTAAAGATAAACATAGACCTGTGGTAGGCTTGCCTGTTATTTCTGTTAAAATAGGAGATCGTTGTTATCATGGCTTATGTGATATGGGTGCTAGTGCTAGTGCCATACCTCATGACTTATACAAAGAAATTATGCATGAAATTGCACCTGCTGAGATAGAAGGTATTGATGTTACCATCAAACTTGCTAATAGAGATACAATATCACCCATTGGAATTGTTAGAGATGTTGAAGTCTTGTGTGGGAAAACTAAATATCCTGCCGATTTTCTTGTTCTTGGTTCCCCACAAGATAGCTTTTGTCCCATTATATTTGGTAGACCCTTCTTGAACAGAGTTAATGCTAGGATAGACTGCGAAAAGAGTGTTGTTACTATTGGCTTGGGTGATATGTCTCATGAGTTTAATTTCTCTAAATTTAGTAGACAACATCATGAAGAAGAATTACCTAGTAAGGATGAAATTATTGGTCTTGCTTCTATTGCTGTGCCTCCTAGTGATCCTTTAGAACAATATTTGCTAGACCATGAAAATGATATGTTTATAAATGAAAGAAGGAAAATAGATGAAGTATTCTTTAAACAGGAACCTATCCTGAAACACAATTTGCCTGTTGAAATCTAGGGGGTCCTACTCCACCCAAGGGTGATCCCGTGTTTAAGCTTAAACCGTTGCCTGATACTCTTAAATATGCTTATCTTGATGAGAAGAAGATATATCATGTTATTATTAGTGTAACCTTTCAGAGCATGAAGAAGAGAGATTATTGAAAACTCTGAAGAAGCACCATGCTGCCATTGGATATACTCTTGATGACCTTAAGGGCATTAGTCCCACTCTATGTCAACATAAAATAAATTTGGAAGAAGATGCCAAACCAGTTTGTGATCATCAACGAAGGCTGAACCCTAAGATGAAAGAAGTGGTAAGAAAGGAAATACTAAAGCTCCTTGAGGCAGGTATAATTTATCCCGTTGCTGATAGTCAGTGGGTAAGTCCTGTCCATTGTGTCCTTAAGAAGGGAGGTATTAATGTCGTTCCTAATGATAAAGACGAATTGATTCCGCAAAGAATTATTACAGGTTATAGGATGGTAATTGATTTCCGCAAACTAAATAAGGCCACTAAAAAGGATCATTACCCCTTACCTTTTATTGATCAAATGCTAGAAAGATTATACAAACATACACACTTTTGCTTTCTAGATGGTTATTCTGGTTTCTCTCAAATACCTGTGTCAGCCAATGATCAATCAAAGACTACTTGTACTTGCCCTTTTGGTACTTTCGCTTATAGACGTATGCCTTTTGGTTTATGTAATGCACCTGCTACCTTTCAAAGATGCATGATGGCTATATTCCCTGACTTTTGTGAAAAGATTTGTGAGGTTTTCATGGACGATTTTTACGTCTATGGATCCTCTTTTGATGATTGCTTGAGCAACCTTGATCGAGTTTTGCAGAGATGTGAAGAAACTAATCTTGTCTTGAATTGGGAAAAGTGCCACTTATTGTTAATGAAGGTATTGTATTGGGGCATAAAGTTTCTGAAAGAGGTATTGAAGTTGATAAAGCTAAAGTTGATGCTATTGAGAAGATGCCATGCCCCAAGGACATCAAAGGTATAATAAGTTTCCTTGGTCACACCGGTTGTTATAGGAGGTTCATTAAGGACTTCTCAAAAATTTCTCGGGCCGCTGACTAATTTATTACAAAAAGATATACCATTTGTCTTTGATGATGATTGTGTAGAAGCATTTGAAATACTTAAGAAAGCATTGATCTCTGCACCTATTGTTCAGCCACCTGGTTGGAATTTACCCTTTGAAATTATGTGTGATGCTAGTGATTATGCTGTAGGTGCTGTTCTAGGGCAAAGAGTTGATAAGAAATTAAATGTTATTCAATATGCTAGTAAGACTCTAGACAATGCTCAAAGAAATTATGCTACTACTGAAAAAGAATTCTTAGCAGTTGTATTTGCTTGTGATAAGTTCAGACCTTATATTGTTGATTCTAAAGTAACTATTCACACGGATCATGCTGCTATTAAATATCTTATGGAAAAGAAAGATGCTAAACCTAGACTTATTAGATGGGTTCTCCTACTACAAGAATTTGATTTGCATATTGTTGATAGAAAGGGAGCTGAGAACCCCGTTGCAGACAACTTGTCTAGGTTAGAAAATGTTGTGATGACCCACTACCTATTGATAATAGCTTTCCTGATGAGCAATTAAATGTTATAAATGCCTCTCGTAGTACTCCGTGGTATGCTGATTATGCTAATTATATCGTGGCTAAATTTATACCACCTAGTGTCACGTACCAACAAAAGAAAAAGTTTTTCTATGATTTGAGACATTACTTTTGGGATGACCCACGTCTTTATAAAGAAGGAGTAGATGGTGTTATTAGACGTTGTGTACCTGAGCATGAACAGGAACAGATCCTACGCAAGTGTCACTCCGAAGCTTATGGAGGACACCACGCTGGAGATAGAACTGCACATAAGGTATTGCAATCCGGTTTTTATTGGCCTACTCTCTTCAAGGATGCCCGTAAGTTTGTCTTATCTTGTGATGAATGCCAAAGAATTGGTAACATTAGTAGACGTCAAGAAATGCCTATGAATTATTCACTCGTTATTGAACCATTTGATGTTTGGGGCTTTGATTATATGGGACCTTTTCCTGCCTCTAATGGATATACACATATTTTAGTTGTTGTTGATTACGTTACTAAGTGGGTAGAAGGTATTCCAACTAGTAGTGCTGATCATAACACCTCTATTAACATGCTTAAAGAAGTTATTTTTCCGAGGTTTGGAGTCCATAGATATTTAATGACTGATGGTGGTTCACATTTTATTCATGGTGCTTTCCGTAAAATGCTTGCTAAGTATGATGTTAATCATAGAATTGCATCTCCTTATCACCCACAGTCTAGTGGTCAAGTAGAATTGAGTAATAGAGAGCTCAAATTAATTTTACAAAAGACTATCAATAGATCTAGAAAGAATTGGTCCAAGAAACTTGATGATGCATTATGGGCCTATGGAACTGCATATAAAAATCCTATGGGTATGTCTCCGTATAAAATGGTTTATGGAAAAGCATGTCACTTACCTCTCGAACTAGAACATAAGGCATATTGGGCTATTAAAGAGCTTAGTTATGATTTCAAACTTGCCGGTGAGAAGAGGTTATTTGATATTAGCTCACTTGACGAATGGAGAACCCAAGCCTATGAAAATGCCAAGTTGTTTAAAGAAAAAGTTAAAAGATGGCATGACAAAAGGATACAAAAGCGTGAGTTTAATGTAGGTGATTATGTATTGCTGCACAACTCTCGTTTAAGATTTTTTGCAGGCAAACTTCTCTCTAAATGGGAAGTCCCTTACGTTATCGAGGAGGTCTATCGTTCCGGTGCCATAAAAATCAACAACTTCGAAGGCACAAATCCGAAGGTGGTGAACGGTCAAAGAATCAAACATTATATCTCATGTAATCCCATAAATGTTGAAACCAATGTTATTGAAACCGTAACCCCAGAGGAATACATAAGGGACACTTTCCGGAACGCTTCAGACTCCGAAAAGGCATAGGTATGGGGTACGGTAAGTAAACCGACTCCAAAACAGTTTTTATAGCAATATTTCTCCGTTTTGGAATATTTAGAAAAATAGAAAAATAAGAAGCAGTCCGGGAAGGACACGAGGGATCCACGAGGGTGGAGGGCGCGCCCTACCCTACTGGGCATGCCCCCCTACCTCGTGGGCACCTCGTGTGCTCTCCGGACTCCATTTTCTTGCACGATACGTATTTTGGTCGGTAAAAATTCATTATATATTTTACCGCAGGTTTTGACTCTTGTATCACGCAATTATCCTTTGTTCTTGTTTCGAGCTGTCCTGTTGCAGATTAGAGCAACATGTCATCCCAGGATTCGGAAGGAGAAAGCTATGTGGACGATTACCTTGCAGATCCTAAGGTCTATGGAGATGTGGAGCACTGTGGTTGGACTACGGAGGAAGAAGAGGACTATGAACCCAAGAGGAAGGAAGAGACGAGCTCAGATGAAGATGAAGCCCCATTACCTCAACCTGGGGACATGCATGTGGAGTTCAAAAAGTCAAGCCTCCCTGATAGAGAGATCGTGTTTATCCCTTTTCGTCTCTTGCAGGAAAAGTTGCAGGAACTATGCAAAAAGATATTAATCCTGGAGCAGGAGATTGACGATTTGAGGGATCAAAATTCTGTCCTCAAGCGCAAATTAAGGAAGAAGCCTACGCCATCAACCAAATCATCATCTTCTTCACCAACAACAAAGGAGACATAATCACATGGGTATGGGCACTCCCCTTGGCAACTGCCAAGCTTGGGGGAGGTGCCCCGGTATCGTATCACCATCACACTCCTATCTTTACCTTTTTCTTAGTTCGATCCTCTTAGTAGTATCTTGATCTAGTAGAATAAAGTTTATGGCATGATCTAGTTTTGAGTTTTGCTTTATGATCTCTCTATGTAATCGAGTCCGTGAGCTATATAATAAAGATTAGTGTTGAGTCAAGGGCTTGATTATTTTGCCATGATCTTGAGTCAATAATAGAAAAGAGAAAAGAATAAAAAGGAAACAAAGAGTTCATATTGATCTTATTGAGAGTAATGACTTCACATAGAAAGAGTGTGATGATTAAAAGTTGTTGGGAGTTGGCAAACATAGCTTTGGTCATTGTTGCAATTAATAGGAAGTAATAAAGAAAGAGAGGTTTCACATATAAATATACTATCATGGACATCTTCTATGATCGGGAGCACTCATTAAAATATGACATGCTAAAGATTTGATGTTGGACAAGGAAGACAACGTAATGGGTTATGTTTTCTTATATCTGAGATAAAGTATATTGTCATGGATCATCCAACATGTTGAGCTTGCCTTTCCCCCTCATGCTAGCCAAATTCTTTGCACCAAGTAGAGATACTACTTGTGCTTCCAAAAACCCTTAAACCAGTTTTGCCACGAGAGTCCACCATATCTACCTATGGATTGAGTAAGATCCTTCAAGTAAGTTGTCATCGGTGCAAGCAATAAAAATTGCTCTCTAAATATGTATGATTGATTGGTGTGGAGGAAATAAGCTTTATACGATCTTGTGATGTGGAAGAAATAAAAGCAACGGACTGCATACTAAAGGTTCATATCACAAGTGGCAATATAAAGTGACGTTCTTTCGCAATAAGAGTGTGTACATCCAAGCCTGAAAGCGCATGGAAACCTCTGCTTCCCTCTGCGAAGGGCCTATCTTTTATTATTATCTTCTACCTTATGCAAGAGTCATGGTGATCTTCACCTTTCCTTTTTTTTACATTTTATCCTTTGGCAAGCACAGGGTGTTGGAAAGATCCTGATAGATATATCTAATTGGATATAGGGGAGCATGAGTTATTATTGTTGACATTACCCTTGAGGTAAAAGGTTGGGAGGCGAAACTATAAGCCCCTATCTTTCTCTGTGTCCGACTAAAACTCCATAACCACAAGTAGTGCATGAGTGTTATCAATTATGAAAGACTAAATGATAGTTGAGTATGTGGACTTTCTAGAAAGCTCTGACATAGACTTTCTGATGTTATGATAAATTGCAATTGCTTCAATGACTGAGATTATAGTTTGTTGGTTCTCAATAAAGTTTATGATTCGTACTTTTGCATTGTGAATAGATTATTACTTGAGCATAAGAAATCATATGACAATATCCATATATGTTGCTGTTATGAGAATAATCATGATGCCCTCATGTCCGTATTTTATTTTATCGACACCTCTACCTCTAAACATGTGGACATATTTATCGTTATCGGCTTCCGCTTGAGGACAAGCGAAGTCTAAGCTTGGGGGAGTTGATACGTCCATTTTGCATCATGCTTTTATATCGATATTTATTGCATTATGGGTTGTTACTATACATTATGTCACAATACTTATGCCTATTCTCTCTTATTTTACAAGGTTTACAAAAGGAGGGAGAATGCCGGCAGCTGGAATTCTGGGCTGGAAAAGGAGCAAATATTAGAGACCTATTGTGACGCCCCCGATTTGACCGTACACTAATCATGCACGCAAACGTGTACGATCAAGATCAGGGACTCACGGGAAGATATCACAACACAACTCTAAAACATGAATAAGTCATACAAGCATCATAATACAAGCCAGGGGCCTCGAGGGCTCGAATACAAGTGCTCGATCATAGATGAGTCAGCGGAAGCAACAATATCTGAGTACGGACATAAGTTAAACAAGTTTGCCTTAAGAAGGCTAGCACAAAAGTAACAACGATCGAAAAGGCAAGGCCTCCTGCCTGGGACCTCCTAACTACTCCTCGAAGCCGAACTCCATGTAGAATCATCCTCGGGATCTCTAGCTCCTGGACTCCAGCATCTGGTTGCGACAACCAGGTAGAATGGAAAGGGGGAAAAGAGGGAGAAAAGCAACCGTGAGTACTCATCCAAAGTACTCGCAAGCAAGGATCTACACTACATATGCATGGGTATATGTGTAAAAGGCCATATCGGTGGACTGAACTGCAGAATGCCAGAATAAGAGGGGGATAGCTAATCCTGTCGAAGACTACGCTTCTGGCCACCTCCATCTTGCAGCATGTAGAAGAGAGTAGATGGTAAGTTCACCAAGTAGCATCGAATAGCATAATCCTACCCGGCGATCCCCTCCTCGTCGCCCTGTTAGAGAGCGATCACCGGGTTATATCTGGCACTTGGAAGGGTGTGTTTTATTAAGTATCCAGTTCTAGTTGTCATAAGGTCAAGGTACAACTCCGGGTCGTCCTTTTACCGAGGGACACGGCTATTCGAATAGATAAACTTCCCTGCAGGGGTGCACCACATAACCCAACACGCTCGATCCCATTTGGCCGGACACACTTTCCTGGGTCATGCCCGGCCGCGGAGGATCAACAAGCCGCAACCCCACCTAGGCTCAACAGAGAGGTCAACACGCCGGTCTAAATCCTATGCGCGCAGGGGTCGGGGCCCATCGCCCATTGCACACCTGCACGTTGCGTACGCGGCCGGAAGCAGACCTAGCCTAGCAGGCGTTCCAGTCCTATCCGGCGCGCGCCGCTCCGTCGCTGACGTCAAGAAGAGCTTCGGCTGATACCACGACGTCGAATGCCCATAACTGTTCCCGCGTAGTTGGTTAGTGCGTATAGACCAAATGGCCAGACTCAGATCAAATACCAAGATCTCGTTAAGCGTGTTAAGTATCCGCGAACGCCGACCAGGGCCAGGCCCACCTCTCTCCTAGGTGGTCTCAACCTGCCCTGTCGCTCCGCCACAAAGTAACAGTCGGGGGCCGTCAGGAACCCAGGCCCACCTCTACCGGGATGGAGCCACCTGTCCTTTCAGCCCCCTCATCAGAATCACTTGCGGGTACTCAACGAGCCGACCCGACTTTAGTCACCACATGTGTCATGTATATAAAGTATATAGTATATACCCATGATCACCTCCCGAAGTGATCACGGCCCAGTAGTATAGCATGGTAGACGGACAAGAGTGTAGGGCCACTGATGGAACACTAGCATCCTATACTAAGCAGTAGGATAGCAGGTAAGGGTAACAACTGTAGCAACAATGATAGGCTATGCATCAGAATAGGATTAACCGAAAGCAGTAACATGCTACACTACTCTAATGCAAGCAGTATAGAGAAGAATAGGCGATATCTGGTGATCAAGGGGGGGCTTGCCTGGTTGTTCTGGCAAGTAGGAGGGGTCGTCTTCGATGTAGTCGAACACACGAACATCGGAGCGGTCTCGGAGTCTACCGGAAAGAAGTAACGGAGGGGGAACAAAATAAATAACAGAGCAATCAAATGTAACACAAAGCAAGATGCGGCGATACGTTGTGCTAGGGGTGACCTAACGTAGGGATAGTTGATACCGGCGAAAGGGAAAACATCCGGGAAAGTATCCCCGGTGTTTCGCGTTTTCGGACAGATGAACCGGAGGTGAAATGTTAACAGTTTGCTATGCTACGGATGTGTGGCGGGCGAACGGGCTGCGTATCCGGATTCGTCTCGTCGTTCTGAGCAACTTTCATGTAGAAAGTATTTTCATCTGAGCTACGGTTTAAAAGATACGATTTTCTAAAGATTTAATAATTTCTGGAATTTAATTAATCATTTAATTTAATTCGAAATTCTATTTATGACATCAGCATGATGTCATGCTGAGATCAGCAGTCAACAGGGGTTGACTAAGTCAAACTGACTTGTGGGTCCAGTGGGACCCACCTGTCATTCTCTGTTTAGGTTAATTAGGGTTTAGCTAAACTAATTACTGTTTAATTAAACTAACTAGTTAATTAGATTAATTAAACATAATTAAGTTAATTAATTAATTAATATATTATTTTTATTTTTATTTTTAAAATCTTTTTTTTTCAAAACGTTCTTAGGGGCTGGGCCCCGCCTGTCAAAGGCCCATAGGCCATAGCGGGTGCGGGCTAACGGGTAACGGGGCGGGCATGGGCGCCTGTGCACCCGAACAGGGCAATAGGGGGCGCCGGCGGTGGCCGTCGCCCGGCGCGGCGGGGCGAGGCCGTGGCCTCGGCGAGGCTCGTGGGCCGGTGCGGAAGGAGCGGCATGGGGCAGCGGTGAGCGCCAGGGCGAGCGAGGCGCAGCGGAGCACGAGAGCAGCTGGGAAGGGCGCTGGGAGCTCCGGCGCAAGTAGTAGCGGCATGCGGGTGTGGCGACCGCCGGCCGGAGCAGGCGCGGCCTGGTGCGGCGGCAGCCGGTCGCGGGTGGCGAGGCCGCGGGCGTGCGGACGCAGGCCGGACAGGGGGAAAGGGGGCGTGGCCGCGAGCTCCGAGGAGGGCAGGCACGGGGAACGCGACGAGGAGGTGGAGCGCGCGCGGGTGTGAGGGCCAGCGTGCGCACGCTCTGTTGTGCGTGCGCGGCGCGGCCGTGGAGGCACGCGAGATGACGGGGACGAGGAGAGAGGTCGGTGTTGCGCACCCCCGAGATGGCGGGGCGGCGTCGGGGAGGGGCGCCGGCATCAGGGGCACTAGGCGGCGCGGGATCGGGCTCCTCCCCGATCCAGATCCAGGCGAGTGAGGGGGAGAGACGAGGGAGAGAGTGGGGTTCGTGGGGGGGGAAGGAGTGGACCGAGAGGGGGAGTGCGGTCCAGATATTTTGGGTGCGTGGGGGGTAAGGGAGAGGGAGAGGTGGGCCGGCCAGGTGGGGTGGCCGACTGGGCCAGCTGGGTCGAGGCCCAGTGGGAGGGGTTGGAAGGGGGTTTTCTTTTCTTTTCTACCTTTGCTTCTCTTTATTCTTTTCAGTCTTGTTTTTTTGTACTGTTAACTATTTATTTAGCTAACCAACGAACTCTGTTAAATGTGCCACTTATCAAATAAATACTAGACAGTATTATAAGGCAGCACACGAAGTTTTAATTTATTTTGAAAAGGTTAGATATTTATTTAAATCGAAACGGTCGATTTAATCGTTGCTAACCAAAAAATTAATTTCATGGGCATTTTGGGAATTCAAAAGAGGCTGGTTCCAACATGACAAATATCCAGGGATTATTTGCCACACTTTGAACATTTTGGTTTTCATGTTTGACAAAATTTGAATTTTGACTTTAAACTTGGTTTTGAATTTGAAAAACTATTTGGGTCAAGCAGAGATTAGCAACACTAACGTGATGACATGGCACCATTAACGGGGGATTACTGTAGCTTAATTATCCGGGCGTCACACCTATTCTGCACAACTCCAAAAGCCCTGAAACTCCACGAAAGTCATTTTTGGAAATAATAAAAAATATTGGGCGGAAGAAGTACGTCAGAGGGGGCCCCACCTGGCCACGAGGGTGGGGGCGCGCCCCCTGCCTCGTGGGCCCCCTGTTGGCTCTTCGGTGGCCATCTTCTGCTATATGAAGTCTTTCGTCCTGGAAAAAATCATAAGCAACCTTTCGGGACGAGACTCCGCCGCCACAAGGCGGAACCTTGGCGGAACCAATCTAGGGCTCCGGCAGAGCTATTCTGCCGGGGACACTTCCCTCCGGGAGGGGGAAATCATCGCCATCGTCATCACCAACGCTCCTCTCATCGGGAGAGGGCAATCTCCATCAACATCTTCACCAGCACCATCTCCTCTCAAAACCCTAGTTCATCTCTTGTATCTAATTCTTGTCTCCAAGTCCGGGATTGGTACTAGTAGGTTGCTAGTAGTGTTAATTACTCCTTGTAGTTGATGCTAGTTGGTTTATTTGGTGGAAGATCATATGTTCAGATCCTATATGCATATTAATACCCCTCTGATTATGAACATGAATATGCTTTGTGAGTAGTTACGTTTGTTCCTGAGGACATGGGAGAAGTCTTGCTATTAGTAGTCATGTGAATTTGGTATTCGTTCGATATTTTGATGAGATGTATGTTGTCTATCCTCTAGTGGTGTTATGTGAACGTCGACTACATGACACTTCACCATTATTTGGGCCTAGAGGAAGGCATTGGGAAGTAATAAGTAGATGATGGGTTGCTAGAGTGACAGAAGCTTAAACCCTAGTTTATGCGTTGCTTCGTAAGGGGCTGATTTGGATCCATATGTTTCATGCTATGGTTAGGTTTACCTTAATACTTTTGTTGTAGTTGCGGATGCTTGCAATAGAGGTTAATCATAAGTGGGATGCTTGTTCAAGTAAGAACAGCACCCAAGCACCGGTCCACCCACATATCAAATTATCAAAGTACCGAACACGAATCATATGAATGTGATGAAAACTAGCTTGACGATAATTCCCATGTGTCCTCGGGAGCGCTTTTCTCTATATAAGAGTTTGTCCAGGCTTGTCCTTTGCTACAAAAAGGATTGGGCCACCTTGCTGCACTTTATTTACTTTTGTTACTTGTTGCTCGTTACAAATTATCCTATCATAAAACTATCTGTTACCACTTATTTCAGTACTTGCAGAGAATACCTTGCTGAAAACCGCTTATCATTTCCTTCTGCTCCTCGTTGGGTTCGACACTCTTACTTATCGAAAGGACTATGATAGATCCCCTATACTTGTGGATCATCAGTCACAGAGGTGGACGACGACAACTTTGAGCCAAAACAGCCTACGCAATCAAATAGGCTGCGTCGTCTGGACAACCTCCACCATTAACGATGAGAAACTAAAGAAGATAGAAAATATGAAGCACTCCCTCCTAACGAAGCTGCACCAGGTATTCTTGTTCCCGGGCCGGGATGGAAAGAAATATACTGATCCAGATAAAGACCCGGCAATGAAGAAGATAAACAAACGCGCCATGACTGAGGGAGTCCTGGATTAGGCGGTCCTCGGGCGTCCGAGCTATGTGACATGGGACGGACTGGTGGGCCGTGAAGATACAAGATAGAAGGCCTTCCCCCGTGTCCGGATGGGACTCTGCTTGGCGTGGATGGCAAGCTTGGTGTCCGGATGTGTAGTTTTCTTTCTCTGTAAACCGATTATGTACAACCCTAGGCCTCTCCAGTGTCTATATAAACCGGAGGGTTTAGTCCGTAGAGACGATCATAATCATATAGGCTAGACATCTAGGGTTTAGCCATTATGATCTCGAGGTAGACCAACTCTTGTAACCCCTATACTCATCAAAGTCAATCAAGCAGGAAGTAGGGTATTACCTCCATTAAGCGGGCCCGAACCTGGGTAAACATCGTGTCCCCTTGTCTCATGTTACCATAGATCTTCAGACGCACAGTTTGGGACCCCCTACCCGAGATCGGCCGGTTTTGACACCGACATTGGTGCTTTCATTGAGAGTTCCACTATGCCGTCGACAGAAGGTTCAATGGCTCGTTCGATCATCAACAATGATGCCATTTCCAGGGAAGCTTTCCTCCCCGGCCAGATTTTTGTTTTCGGCGGCTTCGTTCTACGTGCCAACTCAATTGGCCACCTCGAACAGATCGACATCTACGCCCCTGGTCATCAAATCAGTTTCCGGAACCTAAACTATGTCGCCGATATCCGAGCGACATGATCTTCGAAGGGTTCACGGCCTGGACCACCGCTCTGGCCTTAGATCTAGAGCAAACCACCAGGTCCGAAGATGGGAGTTTGAGACCCACCGGACTCCCCGCTGCAAACCGCACTATCGAGGATCCAGGGGGCGATTGTGTCCACGGCGAATCGGAATTAGACCGGGTTCCCCCTATCATTGAATGGACGGACTCGCCCCCGGACTCCAGATCCGAACTCTCAAAGTCCGCGCCAAGCAAGCATGGTCAGGAGGCCATCACCTCGGCCAGCCCCACGGACTCTCATTTCCCCGTCCAAACTTCGCTTTTAAACGAGGCTCTAGACTTAATGCGATCCCTCGCCATCATAGAGGAATCACCTCCGAATTACGCCCAGCCCGGACTAGGGACTGAAAGCAGGGAATCTTACTTCCCACCCACCACCCACTTCATAGCCACTGTCGAAGATTCAACCGACATGCTGGACTACGCCTCCGAAGACATCGACGGCATAGATGACGATGCCGGAGACGAACAAGGCCAAGACCCACCGTTTACTGGACGTTGGACGGCCACCTCCACATATGACGTGTATATGGTGGACACACCCAAAGAGGATGACGACGACGGCGGGAAGGATCCCGTTGAGGACAAGCCCGCCGAGGCACCACTAAAGCGTCGACGTCAGCGGCGCCGCTCAAAATCGCGTCGTGAAAAAGATAGCAATACCGGCACCGGAGACAATAACACTCCGGAGAATGCCGAAGACCCTGAAGCCCCCGTCGAGCCAACATCCGATCAGGATGATTGGGAGGAAGGGCAAGTTAACCCTGACGATCTGGTCGGGAACGAGGACTCGGAGGATAGTAACTATCTACCGATCTCCGAGGATGATGTGATCCTCAGCAACGAAGATTTTATCGTGCCAAAGGAACCACTCGAGCAGGAGCGCTTTAAGCGCCAGCTAATTGCTACTGCGAGAAGCCTAAAAGAGAAGCAGTAACATCTTCAAGCCGAATAGGATACACTCAATGACAAATGGACCCAGATCCTGGGTGCCGAAGAGTATGGCCTTCAACTCCCAGCAAAGAGTTATCCAAAGCGTCGGCTACTACCACAATTTGACGACGAGGCCCTCGAGCCCATACCGTTAAGACACGACCGTGCTGATGAACCAGATCGGCCACCACGGGGGCGAGATAAAGCGGCCGTCTATGCCGAACACCAACCAGCACCACCTCACCATAGAGACAGAGAGACAGCGGCTCCAGGATACACCTACGACCTAGGACAGGACCTGGACAATAGAGCAGGCCAAGCCAGATCAATCTATGGATCAAGGGGGCGTGCCCCAACGCGAGAAGACGGCCATCAGGCCTGGAACGACAGGCACAACCTCACCCGGGCCGAAAACCGCATACAGACTTCATCCGAACTGCGTCGTGACGTCGCCCGATATGGAGGCGCCGCACACCCCTTATGCTTCACCGATGAGGTAATGGAGCACTAGTTCCTAGGAGGGTTTAAACCCGTGAACATTGAATCATACGATGGAATGACAGATCCCGCAGTATGGATCGAAGATTTTCTTCTCCACATCCACATGGCTCGCGGTGACGATCTCCATGCCATTAAGTAGCCCCCCCTAAAACTCAGGGGACCAGCACGGCACTGGTTAAACAGCCTTCTAGAAAACTCTATTGGCACCTGAAGATTTGGAATATGCCTTTAGAGACAACTTCCAAGGTACCTATGTCTGCCCCCCAAACACCGATGACCTCAGTCACATAGTCCAGCAATCCGGAGAGTCAGCCCGGAAACTCTGGACCAGGTTCTTAATTAAAAAGAACCAAATCGTCGATTGTCCGAACGCCGAAGCCCTCGCGGCCTTTAAACACAGCGTCTGTGATGAGTGGCTTGCCCGACACCTCGGCCAAGAAAAACCGAAGTCCATGGCAGCCCTCACCGCACTTATGACCCGCTTTTGCGCGGGAGAAGATAGCTGGCTAGCTCGCAGAAGCAACAGCACCATCTACCCTGGCACCTCCGAAGCCATAGACGGCAACGATAGGCCACGGCGCAACAAACACAAGCGTCGAAGCAACAATGAAGATACCGAAGATACGGCGGTCAACGCCGGATTCAGCGGCTCTAAACCAGTCAGCGGAAGAAGCCATTCAAAGGAAATAAAGATGGTCCATCCAGTTTGGACAGTATACTCGATCGGCCTTGCTAGATTCATAGCACCCCTGACAAGCCTGCCAATCATACCAACAGAAATTGTTGGGTCTTTAAACAGGCCGGTAAGCTAAACACTGAACATAAGGGGAAAGGGCCGCCCAGCGAGGACGATGATGAAGAGCCTCGCCCACCGAACACAGGGGGACAGAAGAAATTCCCCCCGAGGTAAAAAGGTGAATATGATATATGTTACACATATCCCCAAGAGGGAGCGCAAGCGTGCACTAAGGGACGTCTACGCCATAGAGCCAGTCACCCCAAAATTTAACCCATGGTTAGCCTGTCCGATCACTATTGATCGCAGAGACCATCCGACCAGTATCCGTCATGGAGGTTTGGCAGCATTGGACCTCGATCCAATTATCGACGGATTCCATCTCACTCGACTCCTTATGGACGGCAGCAGCAGTCTTAACCTGCTTTATCTGGACACTGTCCGCAGAATGGGTATTGGTCCATCAAGAATCAAGCCCACAAAAACCACCTTTAAATGTGTGATAGCCGGCATAGAGGCCTGCTGCACAGGGTCAATAACGCTAGAAGTAGTCTTCGGCTCACCAAATAATTTTTGAAGCAAAGACTTGATCTTCGACATTGTCCCCTTCCGCAGTGGCTATCATGTACTGCTCGGACGAACCGCTTTCGCCCGTTTCAATGCAGTCCCGCACTATGATTATCTAAAGCTTAAGATGCCCGGACAACGCGGCATCATAACAGTCAACGGAAACATGGAGCGCTCCCTCCGAACTGAGGAGCATACCGTGGCCCTCGCACCTGAAGTACAGGGTGGCCTTATCAAGCCGAATACTTCTTCGGCCATCAAGCCCCCGGACAATGTTAAACGAGTCCGGTCTATCGTGCATAATGATAGTCCGGCTCGTCCAGAGCTAGATTAGCAATTTGGCCTCCGTCAAAGCCCCAACCTGATTGCGGCATACGTACCGCGCGTACACAACTACGCACTAAAAATACCATGGGCAAGGACGGAGGCACACTAAAAACAAAGTCCACAATACGGCTCGACCCTATCCGGACCCTCATATTCTTCCTTTTTTCTTCTTACTTTTATTTTTTAGGTTCTTTACAACCCACATCACTTTTCGATGGTACCAAGGGCCCTTTTCCAGGTCCCTTGTGTATACTCGATCATTGATCCTCTCAAAGGATCATACACCAAGGCGAGAAGCGGCGCAGACGTGCGGCAGAGTGTCCAAAGGATCTTCATGATCCCTTTTCCTTTTTTAGGACTTGTATACAACTTTCCCTTGTTGTCAAATTCTTGGCATGTAAAATAGCCTTGATCATTATGGCATCCTTATAAAAATACGTTTTGACGTATCAATCACACTATAATGGAAACAGTTCCGCGTAACCCTGTTCGGTATTGGCTTATTTCCTAATCTATATTCCCTCTTTACGTCAGATTGTCATATACACCTCGGCACGATTTAAATTGCTAGGGGCTCTATCCGGCCACATATATTTTTCAAAGAAGTCCAAACACTTTTATAGTATACTTCGGCGTCCCGAATATGGCATTATATGCATCGGCTCCGAATCATGTCTTTGGTCAATAGTTGGGTTGCCCGGCTCCTGTGGTTACCACCTTACATTCCGCTTGTTCGGCTAAGGTAGTAAAGGGAGAACTACTACGATTGTGTTTCTGGTTTGTCCGATCAAACACCTTAGTAGAGAAAGCCGAAAACTGACTGTCATGGTACAGCAAGAGCTGGTCGGCTATTCGGCGACTTAATACAAAACTCTTGCGATTTTTCCGTATTATACGAAGGACTGGCTTCGGTTCGGTCACGCGCTTAAGGCATCCCAGTTCGGACAGCCGCATGTGCACCAGGGGCTAGTTCTTAGCCCCACCGTCAAACTCCTATGGCTAAGTGAAAGTGCTAGAGCCGCATAGTCTAATTTCCTGGTTCTCTACGTAAGTCACCTCCTTTACGGACCAAGACGTTGGGTCAAGAGTGATTACACGTTATTATGAACACCCCCGTAGCATCTATGTGGGGGCTGAAGCCGACGACTAGCAAACTTTCAGAATAATAAAATACGGCCGCACAGGAGGTATGTAGTTTGGATAAAAGCATAAATATATTACAAAGCCTTGGTTTACAATACAACGTCTGGACAGTTCGGATACATTCACTCGAACATAATATCCTTCGAGCATTGACCCTCTATCAAATGGGCACCCTCTAGGACGTCTTCAAAATAGCGCTCCGGCTTGCGGTGGTCCTTGCCTCTGGGCGGACCCTCAACTGCCACGACGGCGGCCTTCATCTTCGCCCAGTGCATCTTGACACGAGCAAAGGCCATCCACGCACCTTCTATGCACGTCGAACGCTTCGCGGCCTCAACTCGGGGCAAGGCGTCGCCGAGCCGCTTGACCAGGCCGAACTAGCTGCTAGGAATCGGTCCGGCTGGCCATAGCCGGTCTATGATGTCCTTCATGGCCAAACCAGACGTCCTACGCAGCTCCGCCAGCTACATCATCTGGTTATTTAGCAGTGCTGGCCGCTCCGGTGCCAGGTACTGCGACCAGAAGATCTTCTTCGTCGTGTTGCCTTCTTGGGCCTGAAAATGCCGGGCGGCATCGGCAGCACTCCTTGGGAGATCCGCAAAGGCGTCTGGAGCACTCCATAGTCGATTTAGCAAAGCATATCTCCGAACGCCAAATATACTCTGTAAAAGAAAAGGCTTACCAGCCGCTATTTGTTCAGCTTGCTTGATCTCCTCGCGAGCCGCCCGGGACTCGGTCCGCGCCTCCTTGGCCTCTTGGAGGGCCTTGGCGAGTTCAGCTTCCTAGGCCTTATTCTGCTCCTCCAAGGACTCGCACTTGCCGGCGGCGTCCTTGAGCTCTTGCTCCACCTCGGCCACCCTCTCCTCATACTGGTGGCGGGCGACCTGTTCCGCCTTTAAATCCGCAGCCGCTTTGCTCCCCTTTGCCTCCTCCTTGGCTTCGGCAAGGGTAATCTTTCTCGACCTCGGTCGCGCTACCTACAATCATACACATAGCAGCACATGGGCTTAAACTCTGAGTTTGATAACAATTCAGTCTTATAAGGGATCTTTTAAAAGCATACCTTGTGCCTCATCGAACCGCTTGTTAATGTGGTCGATCTCATCATCAACCAGCTTCAGTTTCCGCTTGAGTTCGGAAACTTCAGCGGCCTGGGCGGAAGCCGCTAACATTGAAGCCTGTTTATCATAATAGACAAGTATGTTATCTCCGACGAATATTTGATCCTCTATCCGGCCCCTTTTTCAAAAAGCCGAACAAAGTCTCTGGGGCTACTATCTATACACAGCTATATTTTTTGCACATGCAAAAGCGACTAAGAATATTACATCGCATACCTCAAAGCCTGTTAACAGGATGGTGAAAGCTTCGTTCAGCCCGCTTTTGGCGGACTGAACCTTCTCAACCACCGTACCCATCAGGGTACGGTGCTCCTCCACAGCGGACGCACGCCGAAGTGCTTCCCTCAAAGTGTCCGGCGCCTCCGGATTGATGGATGTCGTCGGTGGAGTCGGCACTCCCCCTCCTTCAAAGGGGGATGCTTGCTCGATTCCGGAGCCGTATGGGTCTCCGGAGTGGTATTCGGCCCCCCATCGTCAGTTTCCATGGGGGTTGTGCCCCCCATGTTCTCGGTAGCAGAGGCATTACCCTCTAGCGCCGTTTTAGCGGCCTTCCGCACCTCTCCCTGGCCCGGAGAGGTCCTTTGGGATAACACCTCGGTGTCATCCGTGGCATGTGGCGGAGAGGCTCGCGGAGGCGTTTCGCTCTCCATCATCGCTGGCGCCAAAGAGTTCCCCGAAGACAATGATTGTTGGGGGAGATCACGGGCCGGACTAAAATATATAAATGATATGTTATCCTACAATTTGTAAAAGGCCAGACATATGCATAGTATCTTTGAATACTTACGATTCGGCCAGGGGCTTCGCCCTGAGGCGCCACTGGGGGATGGCTTTGGCATCCGAGTCCGAGCCATCCGAGAGGGATATCTTCCCCCTTTTGGACGCCTCCGCCTCTAGGTCAGCAGAGGCCACCCTCTTCTTCTTCTTCTTGAGGGGAGAATTGCTCTCTTCCTCCTCCTCCTCTTCATCTTCGTCTCCCTCATGGGAGGAGAGAGCTTCGGTATGTCCGGACACAGCGTCCGAAGTACCTTTACGACGGAGGCCACTTTTGGCCTCCTTGCCCTTCTTCTTGGCCTTCTTCTCTGGCGCCTGGTACGGCGCCGGGATCAACATCCTCGTTAGCAGAGCAATGGCTGGATCTTCGGGTAGCGGAGCCGGACATCTGATCCGCTCCGCCTTCTTTGTCCAGCACTGAGGGAAGAATGGAAAAGCTCAGCATGTCCCTTGGATTTACAAGTTGAAGTTATGTTCGGAAATCAGAAAACTTACCGGAGTGGCCGGATGAGCGCAGTCAAGGCCGATGTCTTCGGTTGTCTCCGACCATGACTTCTGGGCCTTGAAAAGCAGCTTCCAGATCTCTTCGTGCGTCGTGCCAAAGAATCACTGCAGGGTCCGAGGGCCAGCCGGATTGAACTCCCACATATGGAGAGGCCGGCGCTGGCAGGGGAGAATCCGGCAAAAAAGCATCACCTGGATCACATCAGCAAGACTGGTGTTTTTCTCCATCATATTCTTGATGTGCTTCTGCAGCATCATCACCTCGTCAGACGACAGCCAATCCAGGCCCTTGTTAATCCACGATGCAAGCTGCATTGGAGGTCCGGATTTAAACTCAGGAGTGGCGGCCCATGTGGTGTCGTGAGGTTCCGTGATGTAGAACCACTCCTGTTGCCATCCCTTCACGATCTCCCCAAAGGCACCCTTGGGCCAGGTGACGTTGGCGAGCTTGCTCACCATGGCGCCGCCGCAGTCCGCATGTTGCCCGTCGACCACTTTCGACTTCACGCGTTGAAGACCTTAAGCCATAGCCCAAAGTGGGGGGATGCGGAGGAGCGCCTCGCACACGACGATGAACGCCAAAATGTGGAGAAAGAAATTTGGGGCTAGATCATGGAAATCTAGCCCATAATAGAACATGAGGCCGCGGATGAAAGGGTGGAGGGGAAACCCTAGTCCGCGGAGAAAGTGGGGGATAAACACCACCCTCTCATTGGGTTCCGGAGTAGGGATGATCTACTTTTTGGCAGGGAGACGATGCATGATGTTTGCGGCCAAGTATCCCGCTTCCCGGAGTTCCTTGGTGTTCCTCTCCGTGACAGAGGAAGCCATCCACTTGCCCTGCGAGCCGGATCCGGACTTGGCTGGAGTGCTTGGTGGGGACGGAAAAGATCGAAACTTGGGCGCTGGATCTCGAGGATGGAAGGGCTGAGGAAGAAGCAGGCGTGGGGTGAAAAGATGGGTCCTTATTCTCATATAAAGGCAGTGGATATCAAGCGCCCCCTCACAAGCCTTAAAACTCGCCTATTCCGAAGGGGTCGTGCGAATGGCACGGTTGGATTACCCAAACCCGTATTGATGAGAATCCTGCAATAAGGGGACACGACCTCTGCTTTGACAAGACGTGTCAATGGAGGCTGCGCCTTGAAACGCAAAGCGGGAGGCCAAAAAACGGTTCAAAATAATAATAAGGCCAGAAGTAACATCTCGCCGAAAAAGCTGTCAGTGGACAGGACTTATTTTGTTTAAGTATTTTGCCCCTGTAGTTGGGGGTTGTAACTATTATACAGAGCCAGATTCAGTTCGCTTGTTCGGAAGACTACTTTGTGAAGGAAATATTCCCTAGAGGCAATAATAAAGTTATCATTTATTTCCTTATTTCATGATAAATGTTTATTATTCATGCTAGAATTGTATTAACCAGAAACTTAGTACATGTGTGAATACATAGACAAAACAAAGTGTCCCTAGTATGCCTCTACTTGACTATCTCGTTTATTAAAGATGGTTATGTTTCCTAACCATAGACATGTATTGTCATTTGATGAACAGGATCACATCATTACGAAAATGATGCGATGGACAAGACCCATTCATTAGCTTAGCATTATGATCGTTACAGTTTCATTGCTACTGCTTTCTTCATGACTTATACATGTTCCTCAGACTATGAGATTATGCAACTGCCGAATACCGGAGGAACACCTAGTGTGCTATCAAATGTCACAATGTAACTGGGTGATTATAAAGATGCTCTACAGGTGTCTCCGATGGTGTTTGTTGAGTTGGCATAGATTGAGATTAGGATTTGTCACTCCGTGTATCGGAGAGGTATCTCTGGGCCCTCTCGGTAATGCACATCACTATAAGCCTTGCAAGCATTGTGACTAATGAGTTAGTTGCAGGATGATGCATTACGGAACGAGTAAAGAGACTTGCCGGTAACGAGATTGAACTAGGTATTGAGATACCGACGATCGAATCTCGGGCAAGTAACATACCGATGACAAAGGAAACAACGTATGTTGTTATGCGGTTTGACCGATAAAGATCTTCGTAGAATATGTAGGATCCAATATGAACATCTAGGTTCCGCTATTGGTTATTGACCGGAGACGTGTCTCGGTCATGTCTACATAGTTCTCGAACCCGTAGGGTCCGCACGCTTAACGTTCGGTGACGATCGGTATTATGAGTTTATGTGATTTGATGTACCGAAGATAGTTCGGAGTCTCGGATGTGATCACGGACATAAAGAGGAGTCTCGAAATAGTCGAGACATAAAGATTGATATATTGGATGACTATATTCGGACACCGGATGAGTTCCGGGGGTCACCGGATAATTATCGGAGTGTCGGGGGGTTATCGGAACCCCCGGGGGAACTATTGGGCCTACATGGGCGATAGGGAAGAGGGGAGGCAGCCCACAAGAGGCAGCCGCGCCCCTCCCTATAGGGAGTCGGAATTGGACTAGGGAGGGGGGCGCGCCACCCCTTTCTTTCTCCTTTCCCTCTCCTTCCTTTCCCCTTCCTCCTCCTAGTTGGACTAGGAAAGGGGGAGTCCTACTCCTACTAGGAGGAGGACACCTCCCCCTCCTTGGCGCGCCCCAAGGGCCGGCCGGTCTCCCCCTTGCTCCTTTATATACAGGGGCACCCTAGAACACACAAGTTGATCATTGATCTCTTAGCCGTGTGCGGTGCCCCCCTCCACCATAATCCACCTCGGTCATATCGTCGTAGTACTTAGGCGAAGCCCTGCACCGGTAGCTTCATCATCACCGTCATCGCGCCATCGTGCGGATGAAGCTCTCCCTTGACACTCTGCTGGATCGTGAGTTCGTGGGACATCACCGAGCCGAACGTGTGCAGATCGCGGAGGTGCCGTACTTTCGATACTAGGATCGATTGATCGTGAAGACGTACGACTACATCAACCGCGTTGTCATAATGCTTCCGCTTTCGGTCTACGAGGGTACGTGGACAACACTCTCCCCTCTCGTTGCTATGCATCACCATGATCTTGCGTGTGCGTAGGAATTGTTTTGAAATTACTACGTTCCCCAATATTGGTATCAGTGCCAGGTTTATGCGTAGATGTTATATGCACGAGTAGAACACAAGTGAGTTGTGGGCGATAATAGTCATACTGCTTACCAGCATGTCATACTTTGATTCGGCGGTATTGTTGGATGAAGCAGCCCGAACCGACATTACGCGTACGCTTACGCGAGACTGGTTCTACCGATGTGCTTCGCACACAGGTGGCTAGCTGGTGTCAGTTTCTCCAACTTTAGTTGAATCGAGTGTGGCTACTCCCGGTCCTTGTTCAAGGTTAAAATAGCACATACTTGACGAAAAATCGTTGTGGTTTTGATGCGTAGGTAAGAACGGTTCTTGATCAGCCCGTAGCAGCCACGTAAAACTTGCAACAACAAAGTAGAGGACGTCTAACTTGTTTTTGCAGGGCATGTTGTGATGTGATATGGTCAAGACATGATGCTAAATTTTATTGTATGAGATGATGATGTTTTGTAACGGAGTTATCGGCAACTGGCAGGAGCCATATGGTTGTCGCTTTATTGTATGTAATGCAATCGCCATATAATTGCTTTACTTTATCACTAAGTGGTAGCGATAGTCCTAGAAGCAATAGTTGGAGAGACAACAACGATGCTACGATGGAGATGAAGGTGCCGCGCCGGTGACGATGGTGATCATGACGGTGCTTTGGAGATGGAGATCAAAGGCACAAGATGATGATGGCCATATCATATCACTTATATTGATTGCATGTGATGTTTATCCTTTATGCATCTTATTTTGCTTAGTTTGATGGTGGCATTATAAGATGATCTCTAACTAAATTTCAAGGTACAAGTGTTCTCCCTAAGTATGCACCATTGCGAAAGTTCGTCGTGCCGAGACACCACGTGATGATCGGGTGTGATAAGCTCTACGTTCACATACAACGGGTGCAAGCAGTTTTGCACACGCAGAATACTCGGGTTAAACTTGACGAGCCTAGCATATGCAGATATGGCCTCGGAACACTGAGACCGAAAGGTCGAGCATGAATCATATAGTAGATATGATCAACATAGTGATGTTCACTATTGAAAACTACTCCATCTCACGTGATGATCGGACATGGTTTAGTTGATATGGACCACTTGATCACTTAGATGATTAGAGGGATGTCTATCTAAGTGGGAGTTCTTAAGTAATATGATTAATTGAACTTTAATTTATCATGAACTTAGTCCTCGTAGTATTAGCATATCTATGTTGTAGATCAATAGCTCGCGATGTAGCTCCCCATTTATTTTTTATATGTTCCTAGAGAAATATATGTTGAAAGATGATAGTATCAATGATGCGGACTTGGTCCGTGATCTGAGGATTTTCCTCATGGTTGCACAGAAAAATTATGTCCTTGATGCACCGCTAGATGACAGAACTATTGCAGGAGCAGATGCAGACGTTATGAACGTTTTGACAAGCTTGGTATGATGACTACTTGATAGTTTAGTGCACCATGCTTTATGGCTTAGAACCGGGACTTCAAAAATGTTTTGAACGCCACGGAGCATATAAGATGTTCCAAGAGTTGAAATTAGTATTTCATACTCATGCCCGTGTCAAGAGGTATGAAACCTTTGACAGTACTTTGCCTACAAGATGGAGGAGAATAGCTCAACCAGTGAGCATGTGCTCAGATTATCTGAGTACTACAATCGCTTGAATCAAGTGGGAGTTAATCTTCCAGATAAAATAGTGATTGACAGAGTATTCTAGTCACTATCACCAAGTTACTAGAACTTCGTGATGAACTATAATATGCAAGGGACAACAAAAACGATTCCCGAGCTCTTCGTGATGCTGAAATCGACGAAGGTAGAAATCAAGAAAAGCATCAAATGTTGATGGTTGACAAGACCACTAGTTTCAAGTAAAAGGGCAAGGGAAAGAAAGGGAACTTCAAGAAGAATGGCAAGCAAGTTGCCACTCCCATGAAGAAGCCCAAAACTAGACCCAAGCCTGAACCTGAGTGCTTCTACTGCAAAGGAAATGGTCACTGGAAGCAGAACTGCCCCAAATACTTGGCGATAAGAAGGATGGCAAAGTGAACAAAAGTATATATGATATACATGTTATTGATGTGTGCTTTACTAGTGTTCATAGTAGCCCCTGGGTATTTGATACTGGTTCAGTTGCTATGATTAGTAACTCGAAACAGGAGTTACAAAATAAACAGAGACTAGTTAAGGGCGAGGTGATGATGTGTGTTGGAAGTGATTCCAAGGTTGATAAGATCACCATCGCACACTCCCTTTACCTTCGGGATTAGTGTTGAACCTAAAATAAATGTTATTAGGTGTTTGCATTGAGCATAATATGATTGGATCATGTTTATTGCAATACAGTTATTCATTTAAGTCAAAGAATAACTGTTATTCTGTTTACATGAATAAAACCTTCTGTGGTCATACACCCAAGGTGAATGGTTTATTGAATCTCGATCGTAGTAATACACATATTCATAATAGTGATGCCAAAGATGCAAAGTTGATAATGATAGTGCAATATATTTGTGGCACTGCCGTTTAGGTCATATATTGGTGTAAAGCGCATGAAGAAACTCCATGCTGATGGGCTTTTGGAATCACTTTATTATGAATCAATTGATGCTTGCGAACCATGCCTCGTAGGCAAGGTGACTAAAACTCCGTTCTCCGGAACAATGGAGCGAGCAACTAACTTATTGGAAATAATACATACTGATGTATGCGATCCGATGAGTGTTGAGGCTCGCGGCGGGTATCGTTATTTTTCTGACCTTCATAGATGATTTGAGAAGATATGGGTATATCTACTTGATGAAACATAAGTCTGAAACATTTGAAAAGTTCAAAGAATTTCAGAGTGAAGTTGAAAATCATCGTAACAAGGAAATAAAGTTTCTACGATTTGATCGCGGAGACGAATATTTGAGTTACGAGTTTGGTCTTCATTTGAAACAAATGTGGAATAGTTTCGCAACTCACGCCACCTGGAACACCACAACGTAATGGTGTGTCCGAACGTCATAACCGTACTTTATTAGATATGGTGCAATCTATGATGTCTCTTACCGAATTACCACTATCGTTTTGGGATTATGCATTAGAGACAGCTGCATTCACATTAAATAGGGCATCGTCTAAAAATCCATTGAGACGACACCGTATGAACTGTGGTTTATCAAGAAACCTAAGCTGTCGTTTCTTAAAGTTTGGGGTTGCGATGCTTATGTCAAAAAAATTCAACCTGATAAGCTCGAACCCAAATTGGAGAAGTGCGTCTTCATAGGATACCCAAAAAGAAAATGTTGGGTACACCTTCTATCACAGATCCGATGGCAAGATCTTTGTTGCTAAGAGTGGATCCTTTATAGAGAAGGAGTTTCTGTCGAAAGAAGTGAGTGGGAGGAAAGTAGAACTTGATGAGGTAATTGTACCTTCTCCCAAGTTGGAAAGTAGTTCATCACAGAAATTAGTTCCAATGATGCCTACACCAATTAGTGAGGAACTTAATGATGATGATCATGGAACTTCAGATCAAGTTACTACCGAACCTCGTAGGTTAAATAGAATATATTCCGCACCAAAGTGGTACGGTAATCCTATTCTGGGAGTCATGTTACTAGACCATGACGAACCTGCGAACTATGAGGAAGCGATGATAGCCCAGATTTCGCGAAATGGTTTGAGGCCATGAAAACTGAGATGGGATCCATGTATGAGAACAAAGTATGGACTTTGATTGACTTGCCCGATGATCGGTGAGCCATTGAGAATAAATGGATCTTCAAGAGGAAGACGAACGCTGATAGTAGTGTTACTATCTACAAAGCTCAAATTGTCGCCAAAGGTTTTCGATAAGTTCAAGGAGTTGACTACGATGAGACTTTCTCACCTGTAGCGATCCTTAAATCTGTCCGAATCATGTTAGCAATTGCCACATTTTATGATTATGAAATTTGGCAAATGGATGTCAAAACTGCATTCCTGAATGGATTTCTAGAAGAAGAGTTGGATATGATGCAACCAGAAGGTTTTGTCGATCCTAAAGGTGCTAACAAAATGTGCAAGCTCCAGCGATCCATCCATGGACTGGTGCAAAGCATCTCAGAGTTGGAATATACGCTTTGATGAGTTGATCAAAGCATATAGATTTATACAGACTTGCGATGAAGCCTGTATTTACAAGAAAGTGGGTGGGAGCACTACAACCTTTCTGATAAGTATATGTGAATGACATATTGTTGATCGGAAATGATGTAGAATTTTCTGGAAAGCATAAAAGGAGTGTTTGAAAGGAGTTTTTCAAAGAAAGACCTCGATGAAGCTGCTTACATATTGAGCATCAAGATCAATAGAGATAGATCAAGACACTTGATAAGTTTTTTCAATGAGTACATACCTTGACAAAATTTTGAAGTAGTTCAAAATGGAACAGTCAAAGAAGGAGTTCTTGCCTGTATTGCAAGGTGTGAAATTGAGTAAGCTCAAAGCCCGACCACGGCAGAAGATAGAAAGAGAATGAAAGTCATTCCCTATGCCTCAGCCATAGGTTCTATAAAGTATGCCATGCTGTGTACCAGATCTATTGTATACCCTACACTGAGTTTGGCAAGGGAGTACAATAGTGATCTAGGAGTAGATCACTGGAAGCGGTCAAAATTATCCTTAGTGGAATAAGGATATGTTTCTCGATTATGGAGGTGACAAAAGGTTCGTCTTAAAGGGTTACGTCGATGCAACTTTCGACACTGATCAAGATGACTCTAAGTCTCAATCTAGATACATATTGAAAGTGGGAGCAATTAGCTAGAGTAGCTCCGTGCAGAGCATTGTTGACATAGAAATTTGCAAAATACATACGGATCTGAATATGGCAGACCCGTTGACTAAACTTCTCTCACAAGCAAAACATGATCACACCTTAGTACTCTTTGGGTGTTAATCACATGGTGATGTGAACTAAGATTACTAACTCTAGTAAACCCTTTGAGTGTTGGTCACATGGCGACGTGAACTATGGGTGTTAATCACATGGTGATGTGAACTATTGCTGTTAAATCACATGGCGATGTGAACTAGATTATTGACTCTAGTGCAAGTGGGAGACTGAAGGAAATATGCCCTAGAGGCAATAATAAAGTTATTATTTATTTCCTTATTTCATGATAAATGTTTATTATTCATGCTAGAATTGTATTAACCGGAAACTTAGTACATGTGTGAATACATAGACAAAACAAAGTGTCCCTAGTATGCCTCTACTTGACTAGCTCATTTATTAAAGATGGTTATGTTTCCTAACCATAGACATGTATTGTCATTTGATGAACGGGATCACATCATTAGGAGAATGATGTGATGGACAAGACCCATTTATTAGCTTAGCATTATGATCGTTACAGTTTCATTGCTACTGCTTTCTTCATGACTTATTCAAGTTCCTCGGACTATGAGATTATGCAACTCCCGAATACCGGAGGAACACCTTGTGTGCTATCAAACGTCACAACGTAACTGGGTGATTATAAATATGCTCTACAGGTGTCTCCGATGGTGTTTGTTGAGTTGGCATAGATCGAGATTAGGATTTGTCACTCCGTGTATCGGAGAGGTATCTCTGGGCCCTCTCGGTAATCACATCACTATAAGCCTTGCAAGCATTGTGACTAATGAGTTAGTTGCGGGATGATGCATTATGGAACGAGTAAAGAGACTTGCCGGTAACGAGATTGAAATAGGTATTGAGATACCGACGATCGAATCTCGGGCAAGTAACATACCGATGACAAAGGGAACAACGTATGTTGTTATGCGGTTTGACCGATAAAGATCTTCGTAGAATATGTAGGAGCCAATATGAACATCCAGGTTCCGCTATTGGTTATTGACCGGAGACGTGTCTCGGTCATGTCTACATAGTTCTCGAACCCGTAGGGTCTGCACGTTTAACGTTCGGTGATGATCGGTATTATGAGTTTATGTGTTTTGATGTACCGAAGATAGTTCGGAGTCCCAGATGTGATTGCAGACATAACGAGGAGTCTCGAAATGGTCGAGACATAAAGAATGATATATTGGATGACTATATTCGGACACCGGATGAGTTCCGGGGGTCACCGGATAATTATCGGAGTGCCGGGGGGTTATCGGAACCCCGGGGGAACTATTGGGCCTACATGGGCCATAGGGAAGAGGGGAGGCAGCCCAGAAGGGGCAGCCGCGCCCCCTCCCTATAGGGAGTCTGAATTGGACTAGGGAGGGGGCGCGCCCCCCGTTTCCTTCTCCTTTCCCTCTCCTTCCTTTCCCCTTCCTCCTCCTAGTTGGACTAGGAAAGGGGGAGTTCTACTCCTACTAGGAGGAGGACTCCTCCCCCTCCTTGGCGCGCCCCAAGGGCCGGCCGGCCTCCCCCCTTGCTCCTTTATATACGGGGGCAGGGGGCACCCTAGAACACACAAGTTGATCATTGATCTCTTAGCCGTGTGCGGTGCCCCCCTCCACCATAATCCACCTCGGTCATATCGTCGTAGTGCTTATGCGAAGCCCTGCGCCGGTAGCTTCATCATCACCGTCATCACGCCGTCGTGCTGACGAAGCTCTTCCTCGACACTCTGCTAGATCGTGAGTTCGTGGGATGTCACCGAGCCGAACGTGTGCAGATCGCGGAGGTGTCGTACTTTCGGTACTAGGATCGGTCGATCGTGAAGACATACGACTACATCAACCGCGTTGTCATAACGCTTCCGCTTTCGGTCTACGAGGGTACATGGACAACACTCTCCCTTCTCGTTGCTATGCATCACCATGATCTTGCATGTGCGTAGGATTTTTTTTTTTGAAATTACTACGTTCCCCAACACTTTGGTGTATTCGGAGGAGGAACCCGCCTTGCAATGTCGAAGACAATCTGCGTGCCGGACACATCGTCATTGAAGCCTGGTTCAGGGGCTACTGAGGGAGTTCTGGATTAGGGGGTCCCCGGGCGTCCGGGCTATGTGACATGGGCCGGACTGGTGGGCTGTGAAGATACAAGATAGATGGCCTTCCCCCGTGTCCGGATGGGACTCTCCTTTGTGTGGATGGCAAGCTTGGCGTCCGGATGTGTAGTTTTCTTTCTCTGTAAACCGACTCTGTATAACCCTAGGCCTCTCCGATGTCTATATAAACCGGAGGGTTTAGTCCGTAGAGACGATCATAATCATATAGGCTAGACATCTAGGGTTTAGCCATTACGATCTCGAGGTCGATCAACTCTTGTAACCCCTATACTCATCAAAGTCAATCAAGCAGGAAGTAGGGTATTACCTCCATTAAGAGGGCCCGAACCTGGGTAAACATCGTGTCCCCTTGTCTCCTGTTACCATCGATCTTCAGACGCACAGTTCGGGACCTCCTACCCGAGATCGGCTGATTTTGACACCGACAATGACCAAGTTTAGCGACGCGTTGGCCGCCTGGAAACTAAGGGTGAAAGCAAGGATCATCAACAAAAAGGAATCCTACTCCGAGATTGTGAAGGATAATACGACAATTACGGAAGCGCAGTTTGAAATATTCAAGGCGGCTTGCATTGCCGAAGATGCCAAAGAAAAGTCAAAGTACATGAAGGGGCTTCAAGAGAGGAACATGGGGTGCCACCACCTCGGAACCGTGGTTACGCGGGGAAGAGGTCCATATGGGCTAAGGAGGACGGGGAACGCGAAAGTCGGGCATCCCAGACCCCTTGGCGGAGTACACCGTCCCGCAGGAGCGTGAGGTCCTCAGGGCCCGGTACCGTTGGGACCCAGTGAAGAAGGTTTTCGAGACGGACGCGGTCACGAGGATTTCATGTGACTGCTGGTAATTTTAGCTTCTGATCAATTCGACTGCACGTTTAGTCATATTTGTAAACGATCCTTGTTCCTTTTGCACAGAGAGTGGCACAGGATTGCGGCCGAAAGCAACTCGCCGTCTGAGGCATTGGCGAGGCCCAAGTGGGACACCCCATTCAACCGGGCCTTGAACATATTGAAACGACTCCCGGTGGACACTCGGCCGTCGTATGGACGCGTGCAAGGCGTCGGAGACGGCGCCACGTGGAAGAAGTACTACCGTGAGACCATGGAGGAGAGAAAGGAAAGACGGAGGTTGAATGAAGAAAAAAAACATCGACAAGATGGTTGCGATTGCGGTTGATAAGAAATCAGCTGAGACAATCGTAGCAGTTGTAGCTGCTGCAAAACAGGAGTTTGCAGCTTTGTATAGTGTCTTGGTTCCGAATGTCGTCAGTTGGAGCAGGCAAAATCCAAATTTGGATGCAGCGGACTTTCCCCTTTCCAACTTCTTGGGGAGCAGCTCGACTAGCGTTGCACCAGCACCTGCTCCCGCACCTGCTCATAGCAGCCCGTCCCCCGTCTCGGGCGTGCTCGGCGGTGCTTCGTCTTTGGCTGAGATCGACGCCCTCATGGTACCTGTCACACCGGCCCTCTTCAATAAATGTATACTCTCCCGTTTCCATTGCCTTTCAGATGTCTCACGTCGTAGACATGTCTTTGCAGGCCGATGTAACCCCGTGCACCATATTGTACACCATCAGCGACCAGAAGGTGGACGTGGGGAATGCGACGATAATGAAGCCGAAGGAACAATTGTTCCACAGCCGGCCGATCCCTCCTGACGTCTTTAAGGTTTCTGTGGCCAGTGTCAAACAGGGCCACGAGGATTTGGCTCCTCCGGTACTAGGGGAAGATGACGACGAGACCCCGCGGCGGCTTGGCGATTGCAAGGGGTGGGTCTTGTTGTGGCCAAAGAGTCCGCTTCGTCTGGAGGCGACCGGGAGCACACCCACGACCACGCAGCCTCAGCAAGGTATGAACATCAACACCCCACCTACCCAATTAGCGTCGCCTCTCGTGCCGGGTGATAGCAGACGGGGTGAGGAAGAGGCTCCATTAGTCGCTGATGACGTCGCCGCCGTCGAAGAAGCAATGCATGATATCGATGCCATAGATGAGGACGAGGATGACGATGGCACTCTGCAGTACCTCAATACCGGCGCCTATGACGACGGAGGATTGATGAATCAGGGTTTGAGCATCATGAGTCGGTGCCTGAATTGCCGCCTCTGGAGGCTGAACGTATTATAGACGACCTTCCAGCACCAAAGAAGCATAGGAAGAGAGCGAGGAAAGGCAACAAAGGTCCTCCTATGATCCAGCCGCCTCCGCAACCCCGGGTTCAAGACCGTATACCTATCATGGGTGCAGCGAATACCATATCCCCGGTGAACCAATCCTACCTAATAAGGCAGCGGTAGATGCCATATACGGCGATCTAAGGAGACTTCATGACGATGTGCTGCGGAGAGAGAAAAGCCTAATTGCCTCGGAAAATCCAGGATACCCACTCTACATGGTTAACGTGTCGCGGCAAAGGTCATACGTCAACACATTCCCCGAGGAGAAGTTCTTCCTTCGATTCAATTACATCTTCGACATGTTTCACTTGAAGAAGATGGATTTTACGTTTCTCCGCTTTTTTGCCTTGTACATGAACTACATCATCGGGATTGAGCAGATACCTTATATCTGTGTCGCTGACCCATACTTCATGCACGAGGGCCTCTTGGCAATCTGCGCAAAGCACTGTGAATACGCGAGGGACTACATCATCAAATTCATGGTCGCCAATAAGGACAAGGAGACGATTCTCGTGCCTTATCATCCCATGTAAGTCATCCGCGCGGATATCCTTCCTTTGATTTCAATCATTCATTTGCACGGTGGAGGCTAATTTGAGGTGTACTTATTTTGCACAGCCACGGGCGCGCCGTCCTCATCATCCTTTACCCCCGATTCTCCCACGCTCTTTACTTGGACTCATCGAAGAACATGAACAAAAAGGATTACACCCACATCAAGTCTGTTCTCGACAGTGCTATCTTTTTCTAGGGTGTACGAGGTGGAGAGATCAAGACCATAAAGACAAGGAACGGCAGGCCCGCCTTCGGCCATAAGACCGACTTCTGCTACATCCAGCAACCGAGTGATACTCTCAGTGATGGATTCTATGTCCTAAACTACATGCTGGAGTACAGACGGGATCAGCAGAACCTTCGCATCTCACCTACATCCGGTGATGCCTATATTCTGCAATGGGCAAAGAACGTAGGAGATATCCCAGATCATCGACTTGGAGCTGAGTTCTATCACATGCAGCGTGAACTTGCCCAAATCATCATGAAGGAGGTCCTCGAAAAAACAGGGATGTTCTACGAGGAAGGGCAAATGTCGCGGGAAGACGTCCGAACACGCGTAGCCGCTCAGCGTCTCGACCTGAAGCCTTTCACTAAGCTCGGGGACTATCTCCCTGACTTGGATGGATGGCACGACATGTTGGAGTGATTGTCGATATATGGCAATGTGTCCGTTTAGTCCATACTTTCTGTATGACGAAACTTTGAGTTATGCACGATGAAACTTTATTTGTGATGTAATTAAACCATCCTCCTCGACTAGCAAAGATCACTCTAGTTAGGGCATTTTGGGTACGATGAACTTTGTTATTTATGCTTATGATATGTTGCTTCTATTTTTGCCAAGTCTGTCTCTTTCTGTTGCTCAACTATATATGTTGCATATCATCGACTCATGTGACGATGCAGGTGCATAGATCATCGATGGCAAAGAAGTGCTACGCCAGCAGTATACGACGAGTGGCCGGAGTGTCAGGCCCAGGTGTACCGGTTTCCGGTTTCCGAGCGACAGCCAGTAGTTAGTTTAGGTTCACGGTAGTGCGAGAGAGGGATACGAACTCATGTACTGCATAGTTCCGGTCTCACTCATAGTGATAGCTCTTCTCGCGTATATCATTGTTTAGATGGATGACGATGTAGTTGCAAGTAGTCGAGACTTGTATCGCTGTTTTCGAGATGATGACGAGAGATCACTTTGTGTTGGATGATGATTATGATGATGACATGATTTGATGCTATGATTACATTTGTATGTGTATGATATGCTAAAGATTATTGTATAAAGCCTGTTCAAATACAAAACAAATATGCAGGAAAAAAACAAAAACTAATAAAACTAACAGTAGCGAGGGGAATAAAGTTAGCAGCAGTGCGCTCTTACCAGTAGCGCGCCCTAGTTAAAAGCGCTGCAGCTATTAGCAGTAGCGCATTGCACTAAAGCTCGCTGCTGCTAGCCATGTATATCAGTAGCGTGGGTCAACATGCGCCACTGATCCATGTTAGTTGTAGCGCCGTATCAGTAGCACGGGACCCCGCGCTACTGATACACCTAATACCCGCGCTACTGCTAGGCCTTTCCCTAGTAGTGTATACTCAACCAAATCATTTTGCACCTGAATGTGAGTTTTTACAATCACGCATTTGATGATGAAATTCAGTCTGTGCAAACATTGTCGCTCATCCATGCTCAGGCACAACATTGTCGCCCTGAAACTGAAACCCTTGGTCATAGATACGTTCCGGGCGCTCATCCTCTACGATCATATTGTGCATGATCATGCAAGCAGTCATCACCTACGACAACTTCTTGGTGCTCCAAGTTCTAGCAGGATACCGAATGATGCCCCATCGAGACTGAATAGCACCAAAGGTACACTCCACATCCTTCCTAGCACTCTCTTGCTCTTAGGCAAATTTCTTCCTCTTCTCTCCTACGGGGTTGGGGATTGTCTTCACAAGAGTAGTCCACTGAGGATAGATACCGTCAGCTAGGTAGTATCCTTTGTTTTAGTGGTGGCCATGATCTCAACACTGGCCTCTGGGCAGTTGCCTTCTGCAAGCCTTGCAAGTACCGAAGAGCATTGAGGCACGTTCATATCGTTCTGAGATCCGGCCATGCCAAAGAAAGGGTACCAAATCCAGAGATCTTGTGAAGCCATGGCCTCGAGTATGACAGTGCAAGCTTTGACATGGCCCCTATACTGCCCCCGCCAAGCAGAAGGGCGGTTCTCCACTCCCAGTGCACAATTTATGCTACCAAGCATCCCTGGAAAGCCGCGACTGGCATTCATCACCAACAACTGGGCTATATCTGCAGCATTTGGCTCTCTCAAGTACCCCGGGCCAAATGCTACTATCACAGCCTTGTAGAACCTCTACATCGACTCTAGGCACTTGGACTCACTCATTCGGACATACTCATCAATGAGATCACCGGGAAATCCGTATGCAAGCATCCGAATAGCTGCAGTGCATTTCTGATAAGAGGAGAAGTCAATCTTTCCAAGGGTATCCTCCTTGCACTCGAAATACTTATCGTACCCCACCACCTCTCCCGGATATGGTTGAACACATGTCTAGCCATACAAAGTCGGCAACGGGATAGGTGGTGTTTGAAGAGCGGGTTGGGGGACTCGACATAGTCCTGCCAGAGTAGGAAATGGCAGTTCTCTCGGTTGCGATTCAACGCCTGAGTGTGCCCCGGGATCGAGCCCCTGAACATCGATCGCTGCGTACTAAGGTGGTCATGGACGATCAACACAGCAGCCACATGCTCCTCATCGTCTGATGAAGAAGCATCCGAGTCGCAAATGAAATTGTGGAAGAATAACTCGTCGGCGGAGTCCATTTGTACCTTGCGGGCAAACCGTCGAACAACTTGCGGGCGTCGTGGAAGAAGCTGGCTGGTGAAGATCGTTGCGCCTCCCTTGGACCAGGTAGCAGGCATGTCGGCGTCTGGTGAGCGTGTCGGCGAGCGAGGTCGCCGCACTTGGGTGCTGCAAGTAGAGGTGGGGGTGAGGGTGTGGTGGCGGCGATGTCGGGGTGCTGTGGCTGCGGTGGTGGCGGTGACGGTGACGTGTGGCGTGCTACGGCGGGCAGTACGTGGGTGCGGACGGGTGCGGATAGCTGGTCTGGGGCACCGGAACTGGGCGGCGCGGCGAGGGGTTGGGCGGCCGGGTCTGCTGGTTGTCGATGGGAGGAAGATAAAATGGCCAATGTGCCACCGACTGGCAGGCCAGGGGAGGACAAGGGCGGACATCGTGTCCGCGCCGACGCAAATGCGGCCCAAATTTGGGCCGAAAATGGGTCAAAAGCGGACAAAAAACAGACATTTGTCCGTTTTACCTCCGCGCATTGGGCCGCGTTTTGTGTCCGTTTAGCTCCAAACGAACGCGGGCGGACAATTCAAGGTGTGCGTTGGAATTGGCCTGACTGTTAAGTAAGAGGGAGGTGGAGGTGGTTCCTTTGGGGCTCTCCTGGCCCAAGTGCCAATTAAAGCGCGGCACATCGCACTCCACCTCGCCCCGGTACACAAGTACCAGTACCAGTACTAGTCATTAAAAAAAAGAAGTACCAGCACTAGTACTCCTCCTACAGTCCTACACTCCTACCACGATGCTACGCAGTCGGTAGCCTCCGCGTCCCCCGAAACGAAACCCAGCACAGCGTGGCGTTGGCGTTGGCGTCCGCTGGAAAAGAGAGAGAAATGGCAGCTTGCTAGGTGCAGTGGGCGAGCGAGGACTGAAAGGCGATGGCGAGCGTGACCAGACGCTGCGGCGGATCGCCCGGGGCTGGGCGAGGAGCGAGCAAGTACGCCTGCGCCTGTACGTCCGCTTCGCCCGGCCACATGGCACAGGGAGGGAGCCGACTGTTTTCTCGTGCCGTGGCATTTCTTTTCCTTATTTTCTCCCTGGGACGGCGCGCGAGGTGGATGCCCATCGAAAGCGGCGTGGCCGGGGACCCCGTCGTCGCCCGCCCGCCGTGGCGGACTCGTTGCCCCGGCGTACTGTAGTGCAGACACACCAACCACAAGATACGGCAGGAACGAAGGAAGGAGCCGAAAGTTACAGAGCCTAGTAATTTTTCTTCGGTTTTACGCATCTGTTTTTTTTTCTTAACAACAACAGATTTTATTCCATTAACAACATTTTATAGAGAGCAGTGTGAAAGGTCTATCACTTGACATGGCGAGGGCATCTCTCGCAATACAAGGTCGTACGCATCTGTTGTTGACTAACCGGGGCTGCAAAGTGCAAGCTGCATGCAGCCAGGGCTGCCCAGACGAGCGCACGACTCAAAGACGTCGATGCCGTGCGTGCATGGGCGCGGCAGGGCAGGGCAGGGCAGCAGGGCTCTGCTTTTGGTAAAACGATTGGCGATCGGAAACGAGCTTGCATACTGGCAGTTCAGGCATGACATGGCGTGCCGTGGGCATGCGACCCGGCGAGCGGCGGACGCGTCACGTCCGGTGGCGAGATGGGACGGCCACGCCTCCAAGTCGCTCCCCCACGTCGCGTCGGAGCGCCACACCCCCAGGCAGCGAGGGAATGATTGCGCCGTGGAAAGCGGATGACAAGGCGTTGCGTGTGTGAAGCAGATTTTCAGTAGAGGCCCGGCGTACGGTGTGGACCGTGCGACCACGAGAGCACCGAGTCACAATTCAGTTCAGCACCAAGGCCTGAAAACTTCTGCCTGACAACAGGCACACACGCACGCACGCACCAGGTAACAACAGGCTTCGGCATGGACACACAAACGTTTCCAGACTCACTTCTCCAAGATACTCGATCCATCCATGTCTCCAGGATCTAGGCGCCAAACGATAGCAGCTGCTGCTAATTAAGCGACGAAACCGTACGAGGCACTACAAGTAAACCGCACGCGACGCGTCCACTCACCCAAAGACTACGAGCGATCCATGTCCCCATCGTCCACACATCAGGGAAGAGGTTGGGCGTTGCTGTTGCTGCCGTTGTCGTCGCTGTATATGCTCTCTGCCACCTCCCAGATCTGCAGCACGTTGTCCTCCGCCACGCTGGCCACCACCCACTTCTCGCTGGGGTTCCACGACAGCTCCGAGATCTTGGCCGTGTGCCCGCCGTGGACGAAAAGCAGCTCCGGTGGCCCGTCGCCCGCGTCCTCGTCCGCCTGCTCCTCGCCGATCCTGAAGGTGACACACACACAGCATATGACAAAATTCATCCACAAATCGAACGGAAGATGGCATCATATCTGTCAAGTCACAAAGCTCTCAAAGGCAGTCCACAGAAGAACCAGGTGTTCATCTTTTGTCCAGATGGTGACCGTAGATGCATGTGTTAGCAATTTATTTACAGAGCCTAAAAAATGCAAGTTACTTATAAGGTCATACTAGAAGCCATCGCTTATAAGGTCATACTAGAAGCCATCGCTTATAAGGTCATACTAGAAGCCATCGCTTTTTGCCAATCTTGGAAGGATTCATGAGTAAGTATGAGTGTGCCAGCAACAAATATCAGATGCCAGCTGCAAATGTAACACAGGATATGGGAGCAGATTTGACTTAAGCTTACCTGCTAACGTCCCATATCATCACCCTTTTGTCTGCAGCATGGGAGGCTAATACAGTCTCCAAGTTTGGATTCCACTCAACCTGGAAAACCTCGCCCCTGCACGTGCAAATCGCGCAAACACAACAACATCAGATACGTAGCAGCAAAACTGAAGAATAGCAGGTAGACTGATCAATAACAAACAGAGAATTGTCTCGATAAAACAAAAGAGAACTGACTGTCGCAAATAGGTAAGAAGACAAAAAATATATATACATACTCATGGTTGTCGAAAGCATGCAAGCTTCTAGATAGCTTTCGCAAGTCAAATAGCTTAATAGTTCCATCGCCAGATGCTGTAGCCAAGATCCATTCATTAAACGGATTGAAGGACAGAGAGTTCACCTGACGAAGTGATGATATACATCATGATGAGAAAACATGAGAGTACTGAAATAAGGAACATATATTTTCACAGAAAGAAACTGTAGGTGCCAGCATAAGCATTGATATTCTCTATTCACAATGCAGAGCCACATATTACCAAGATTTTGTCATTTTCTAACTCAAAGTCACAAACATAAAACAATCACACAAGCAAACTTCAGTACAGTAGCTACAGTCACACAAGTAAACTGATGATGTACCAACTAAAAAAACCATCTGCTGGTGAAATTTTGAAAGAAGCCAGACACAAGGAATAAGTACATCATTGCAACTTTAGAAAACATGCTTCACATACCACTCCGGTACATAAAGCAAAGGTCTTGCTTACTAAAAAAATTAGTATAGTGCAGCTATGTTCCCCTCGACACAGAAAAACATTTAGCCCAGTAGCTCTTGATCAAAGCATGCTAACTTCCTTTTAATGAGCACCTATAGGTTGTTCCTGTTTGTTCATATGCAAGTCCCACGTCATGAGCTTGCAGTCGTCACTAACAGACCCAAATAGGTTTGCATCTTTTTCAGTAAGGATGCTTCCACAAAGAAAAGGTCTTCCCACTATAGTAAAAGTTGAGCTTAGAACAAACTGTAGTACTCCAGCTATACTCCACTCAGACACAGAAAAACATTTAGCTCAGCAAAAAAGTGAGCATAGAACAAACTGTAGTACTGCAGCTATGTCCCCCTCAACATAGAAAAACATTTAGCTCAGCAACTATCAATTAAAGCAGGCTTACTTCCTTTTGGTGCGCAACCATAGATTGTTCTGGTTTGTTCGTACGCAGGTCCCACATCATGAACTTGCAGTCATCGCCAACAGATCCAAATAGGTTTTCATCCTTAAGGTGCCAAGCAACATCTTCAACGACATCCTCATGAGCCTGCAAAAACATAAAATTTAACTAGATGTTTAACATTGCCAGCCATGCTTACATACTCATGATTGTGAAGATTGTCATATCCAAAAATAAACACCCACACACTCTTATGTCGCATCTGTAAAACAGAGCCACGCAATAACGATTTTGGATTTTAGACAAGTAAGATACGCACAGAAGTAATGAGATAGCTTAACAAATCATGATTGTGAAGATCATCATATCCAAAAAATCTGGATCCAAGCTACACGAGTCACGTTTCCACTTGGGGCCATGTTCACAGATGTATGTTTTTACAGGACAAAAGAATGGTTGTCAAAAATAATACAACTAATAAGGATGGGGGACTATGATGCTCTGGCTGGAGAATGGCTAATGGAAGTCATACTTCTATGCTGCAGTTCAGTTACTTTGGTCTGTTTCTCACTGTTCAGCTGATGCAGGTCTTTGTAATGAGCAAGGACTTTGTAATAATGGTTTCTGAACCTGTCGTTTAGTTTAAGCTGCTGCAGCAGTTTTTGAGTAAGCTCGGTCCTGAACTGTAAGGCTTGTTACCTGGGGCCAAGAAACTCATTTTATTTGAAGAAAGCAGGACTATAGCAATATTAACATTCTAGGCAAATGATGCAATACTCACCAGCTATTTGCTTAAAAAGGGAAAAAGTCTCCAGCCTCTGCATTAATTTTTTAAAGGCATGTACTCAACTCAGTAAGTCTTTCCAAATAATAGAAATTTATGTTTTTACCATCCAGCTAAAACAGTATTTTTTCCCTAGTATGACACGACTGCAAACAGAAAACAAATTTATTTGAGTCCAATCTTCAAATTAAAAAACCATACAGAAGTGATGAATTGTAGTGGCAACCAAGGTGATGGTATTCTATGTTAATTGCTTAATAAGAACTATGAGACTTTTGTTGAGATCATGCGTTCTCATGTTATCGCAATGGTTGGTTAATCTGATGTCAGGAGAGACCACTTCTTTGGTTCCAAATGAATTGTGACTTGATGAGTAATAACAGGAAGAGCACATCTCTTGCCCGACACAAATTGCTATTTTTAAAATAAAATCAGAGAAACGGTGTTTCAATATGCCTGAAAAGTGAAGAAAAATGGCATACAAAACGTTTCCGGCGCAAGATTAATGTGCCAATCCAGGTTTTTTTTTTTTGCGAATCCTGGTTAACCACCATATATGGAAGAATTGAGATATCAGGGGAAGTTTCAATATATCAGGTTTGCAGACAGTAGACAAAACGGTGAATGAAGTGGCGACTTCGACTAAATTTGCTCATCCATTCGGGGAGATTCAGTTGCATTTCATCATATTATCCTTTCACATATAGTGGTCTGGGTAATTGAAAACGAAGGATGGCATAATTCGTGGTTGATTTCTTGGCATTGTTATAACTTATGAGTTATGAGTTGAGTGCTTCGGCCTTCGGGTATCCTCAGGTCTTATGAAGGCAGTAGCGTTAATTATTTTTTGAGTAATTTGTAATGATGGTTCCTGAACCTGTCATTTTAGTGTTAGCTGCTGTAGTAGTTTTTGAGTAAGCTAGGTCCTGAACTATGAGGCATGTGATTGGAGGGTGACCGGGGGCCAAGAAGCTCATTTTATTTGAAGAAAAAAGAACTATGACTGTAGCTACACTAGCATGCTAGACAAATGATGCAATGCCCTCTGCTCACCAGCTACTTGCTAAAAAAAGAGGAAAAGGTCTCCAGCCTCTGCACCATTATTTATGAAAGCAGGTACTCAACTCAACAAGTCTTGCCAAATAATATAAAATATGTTTTTCACCATCCAGCTGAAACATTATCTTTCCTACTCACGGCAAACAGCGAACAAGTTTATTTCAAGTCCAATCTTCAAAAGTAGAGCACCATAGGGAACTGATGAATTGTGGTGGCAACCAAGGTGATGGTATTTTGTTTTAATTGCTTATGAATAACCATGAGGCTTTTGTTGTCATCATGTGTTCTCATGTTATCACAATGGTTGGTTAACCTGATGTTCAAAGACAGCACTTCTTTGAGTCCAAATGAATTATGAATTGATGAATAACAACAGGAGGAGCACATCTCTTGCCTGACACAAAATTGCTATTTAGAAAATCAAAACAGAGAAATGTTGTTGCCAATACGCCTGAAAAGTGAAGAAAAATGACATGCAAAACGTTTCTGGTGCAAGAATGATGTGTCTAGCCTGGTTAGCCACCGGATATGGAAGAATTGTGTATCAGGGGAAGTTCCAATATATCAGGCTTGTAGGCACTGAATGTGCACATCCTTTTCAGGGACTTTCGGTTGGATTTCATTATATTATCTTTTCACATTCGGCGACCTCGACTGAATGTGCTCTATGTAATGGAAAACGAAGGACAGCATAATTTGTGGTTGGTTTCTTGGCATTGTTATGACTTTGAGTCGAGTGCTTCGGGTATCCGCACTTCTTATGAAGGCAGAAGTGTTAATTAACTACTATTCAAAGGTTGAGAACCTAACATGCATAATACATCATCATACATGAAAAACAAGATAAAGGTGGGGAACAGGAAACGGCACAGGAGCATCTGTTGGGACATTACCTCAAACACCTGTTGCGCGTCCAGAACCGGGGCTCCATTCCCGGCCTTGAGATCCCACAGGCAAATCTTCTTATCATACGAGCCGCTCAGGAGGAACCCCTCCTTCATGGCGCTCCACGCCAGCCCATACCCCTCCGCGCCATGGCCCCTGAGCACGGCATCCGCGCCGCCCTTGTCGCCGTCCTCCCCGAGGTGGTACACGTGCACCTCATCGACGCAGGTCTTGGTGGCCACGGTGTACGGCCGCTGCGGCATGCACCGGGCGCGGTTGACCTCGCCCTGATGCGACGCCGAGCGGCCGATGGACACGGACGGGGCCGGGACGGCGCGGCCCTCGGCGGCGGCCGCCGCGGCCAGGCGCGGCGGGAGCGGGAGCACGGCGTCGACGAGCATGAGGTGGTTGGGGGAGTCGTCGGAGGCGTGGGTGCCGAGGACGAGGCGGTGGGAGCGGGCGGAGGCCGACGACCCCGAGGGGAGCCACTGGACGGTGAGCGAGGGCCACTCGAGCGGGTGGGACACGATGAGGTCATAGAGCACCGGCGCGTTCTTCTTCCAGTTGAGGTACTCCTCCATCTCCATGGCGGCGGCGGCCGTGAAGGCCTGGAAGGAGGAGCCGCCGTCCATTGCTGATTTGCTCTGCGCGGGAAAGTGGAGAGTGGAGGCGGCCAACTGCTGGTCTCCCGCCAAAATGATCGGTGGGAGGAAGCCGAGGGTTTCAAGGCGAGGTTTTATTGCGGACTTGATGGGCCTGTTGGGCTGACAAGCCTAACTATATGCAAGTCATCAAGCCCAGATCTCTCTAAAAGAAAGTCGTCAAGCCCATATTCACGCCAGGCCCAGGATCCCACTAAGAGAACCTCATGTGTCTAATAGCCCGGCTAGTCCACAACCACGAGCCTCTGCTCCTCGCGTTGGATTCCCCAATCCGCCGCCGACGCCGCCATGATGCAGTCCCACATGCCGTCGCCGGCGAGGCTGGGGGTGACCGCCTCGTCGCCGTCGCTCCCGCCCAACCAGTCTCCCGCGAACCCCACCTCCTCGCCGCCGCAGCAGGCCAACCCGCCGCCCGCGAGCGCGGCCACGTCCGCGGCCGGAGCCGCGGTCCCAACCCTAACCACCTCGCCGGCGCTGCTCCCGCTCCTGCCGCCGCTCCCGCGCGCGCAGTCGCTGCTCCACCTCATCTCCTCCCTCGCCTCCAACCTCTTCGAGCTCTCGCCCAACCGCGCAGCCTGGATCTCGTCCTACCGGGGCTCGCTCCCCAACTTCCTCGCGTCGTCGTCGGCGTCCGCGGCGCCTACGCCGCTGCCGGCCCCGGTCTCCACCACCAAGGAGGCCATGTCGATGCTCACCTCCCTCCAGACGCAGCTCTTCGAGACCGTCGCCGAGCTGCAGGAAACCCTCGACCTGCAGGACGCGCGCGCCAAGCTCGCTCGCGAGGCGCGCGCCAAGGACGCTTCGCTGCTCGCCTTCGCGAAGAAGCTCCGTGAGGCCCACCACGTGCTCGACCGCCTCGTCGACGACTACGCCGACTACCGCCGCGATCCCAAGCGCCCGCGCGGCGCCGCCGCTGTCGACGAGCCCGAGCCGGTGTCGCACGGCGACTTCGGCGCGTCCCTCCACTCCAAGCTCAAGCTGGACGACATCCTGACCTATGCGCATCGCATAAGCTACACGACCTTTGCACCGCCGGAGCATGGTGCTGGGCTCCCTCTGAGGGGTGCATTGCCGCCTGCGCCACAGGATAACGAGCTGCGGATGTCACAGCTGTATCAGTTTGCTGATTTGGATGTTGGAGTGCCCAAGAAACCCCTGGAAACGAAGGAGGGGGTCACAGCAGAGATGGAGTCCATGCCGCTATTCGAGCTACCGGAGGAAGAGCCTCCGCGGCCATTTATGCTACCAATCACAGTGCCACCAGGTTGGCAGAAAGGTTTGCCTGCTCTGCTTCCTGATATTCCAGTGCCGCCACCTGGATGGAAGCCTGGGGACCCGATCGAGCTGGGTGGCATCATTCCTGCTGTCAAGCCTGAGGAACAACGACCCAGTGTGCCGATTCCTGTTGGGGTGCAGCCAATGGTGCCAAGGGCCCAAGAGCCAATACAGGTCGCAGCTGTGAACCTTGACATTATCAGTTCTAGCAGCGATGAGTACAGTAGCGACGTCGGGAGCTCAGATGAAGACGATGAGGACTAATGCTTTTGTAAGCTCGACCATTTCATAATTTGTGTGTTTCCATATCCAGTGTAGCTCATTTAAGTGTAAGCTTTGGCTAGTATTGTGTCATGTGCTTGTCTGTTTAAACTGCTGCAACACAAAATCTATTCAAATAATAGATTTGACTTAAATTTGTGCTAGTTTAGTACAGCATTCACTAGATCACTTTCTGTGATAAATACAGCCAGTCTAAATGTTCAATTTTCTTGACCTTTGTTCAAAAACAAAAACTTCATTTGCTATGAGGTTTGACTTAAACTTGTGCCACTCTAGTACACCAGTCACTGGACCACTTGCTGTGATAAATACAGCCAATCTTGACCGTGTTCAGTTTCCTTGACCTTTGTAGTTCAAGACGTTCAGTTTCCTTGACCTTTGTAGTTCAAGATGTTCAGTTTCCTTGACCTTTGCGACCACTATTAACCCAAAACCTGGCTTCTATTATGGATGATAAATGTCATGAATTTAATGTTTTAGTTCATCATTGTAGGTTTCAGTTGTATTTGCCTGCTAGTGTAGTCCTAGGCTAAGTTTTTTTTTGAGTAAATCACTCCATGTTTATGGATATCTTCTCAAATCTTCCTGCCTACCTGTGCACTTTGGACTTTGGAGTGATTGCCTTCGTTAATGGCGTGTTATCCCATATGCCTAATATCATCCTTTACATGATTCCTCTCTTCATCTCTGATTTCTGTAATATAGCGACTTCACATGGTTGATTATGCCGTTGTGCCCCCTAGTAGGGTGGGCATTTGGTTAAACTGAAAGTTAGGTTCAGCTTATTTGAGATTTGGTTTTATATAATCGGGGACTGAGATAGAAGGAAAAGTGGAAATATCGAAATACTAGGTGCAATCAAATGTAGCCATGTAAAGCGCCACTGGATAATAAATTGGGGTGGTGGTAAAGATTGCCTTCTGTTATAAACGTCAAACAATTCTAAAAGTATATGCAAGATAATTTTCCTTTCAGCTGGCAAATGGGTTAAATTCATGTACCCATCAGCACTCGGTATCTCTGTGTTCTTGACATACAAAAACTATACGTGTGTGAAATCTAGAAGTAAAATAGTGATCTAAACGCTCTTATATTTCTTCACAGAGGGAGTAGCAGTCATTTTTTCTTTCCAGTAAAAAAAATCTTGAAATAAAATGGCTTATATTGTGTTACGATTATTTGTAGAGATGTAGGGGCAGTTGGCCACCTGCACAATATGCTCGCTATCTCTGTAGCAATATAAAATTAAACTGAACAACTTCTAATTAAACTGACTTACATTGCACTCGGTTACAAGTTTTGTGTGCACATCAGAAGTCTTGCAGTAGCTATATACTCCCTCCGTCCCGAATTACTTGTCTTAGATTTGTCTAGATACAGATGTATCTAGACACGTTTGTAATTTGGGACGGAGGTAATAGAATGGAAGATGGTAAGAATATTTGCATATTAATTAACAAATATGATCATATGTAAACTTGATATATTTTGTTTGTGCCAATATGCTGCTACACACCATAGATCTACATCATATCCATGAAGCGGACTGCTTGAGCCTGGAGGCCTATGGTGCCTCAACTGAATAGTACTCCCTCCGTCCCACAATGTAAGACGTTTTTGCAAGCTAGTTTAGCTTAAAAAACATCTTATATTATGGGACAGAGGGAGTACCTTCAAGATCATAATCTAAGGACCTCAACTGAATAGCGCCTCCGCTGAATAGTACCTCCAATCCTTCAGTTACTTGACACTTGCATACTGGAAAGATGCATGAGGAACTTGTCTTTTATCTTCATCAACTCTTTCAAAGCATCTCTAATTTGCATGCGGTCTATTGGAGTTTCCTTTGAGCATGAAACTCCAATGTCCAGAATTGAAGTGATGCAAGCAATTGATATTATCTCTTTTCCTGCCAGGGTTTGAGGTGTTTGCTTCTCTTCCATCTTTGTCCTCTGATAACAACTGGTGGTTCTGTCTGGAACTCGAAGTGCCATTTGGACATGCTTGTGAAGGCCTAGAGCTTCTCCAAACTCCCCGCCTGTTGGTCTTTTGCCAGTAAACATCTCCAGCAACAGTACCCCATAGCTGTACACATCACCTAGGATTTGAACTTTGTTGCCCAAACCGTACTCTGCAAACATCATAATAAAAGAATTAGAAGCACTGAACATGTTTACGCATTTATGCTGAAGACAACTGTTAGAACGTATTTATGTATACCTGGAGCAGCATAGCCTATTGTTCCTCTCATTGTAGCCCAGCCACTTGATTTCTCTAAACAGCCGCTTGGGTCTTTAGGCAGGGCTCTTGCAAGCCCAAAATCACCAGCATGAGCAACAATGTCACTATCAAGGAGAGTGTTGCTTGGCTTGAGATCACAGTGAATAATTGGCAATGGCATGTGTTGGTGAAAATAATCAAGTGCAGATGCCACATCGATGGCGATGCTGAGCCTTCCGATGAGATTTAGCGCCTTGTCTTGATCATTTTCCTCAGCAGGCTCATGTATCCATTGGTCCAAATTTCCATTCGGTAGAAATTCAAACACAAGAGCTTTGAAATCCTGGCTCTGGAAATCCATACTTGAACAGACTGTCAAGATCTTCACAAGGTTTTGATGCCGAGCACATCTCAGGGTCTTGCATTCTGCAAGAAAACTTTGAGATGCACAACGTTGTTGCAGATTGAACACTTTGACAGCAACAATGACCTGCTGGTCGTGGATCGCCAGTCTTCCCCTGTACACCGAGCCGAAGCTTCCTACTCCGATGAGGTTCTCAGAAGCAAAACCATTTGTTGCATTGGCTAATTCAGCATATGGTGTGGCTTGCTCCTCCTGCTGTACCAGCAAGCAAACAATGCTACAAAGGACGATAAGCAATAGGACTCCACTGCTTATGGAGATTATCATGATAAGCTTCAAATGCAGTTTCTTGGAGGCGTTTGTGGAACACGGAGGCAACTTCATTCCAGGGATGCCCCCGCACAGTCTTCATTTCCCTGAATTGCGGTTGAGTTTGCATCAAGAAATATCCCCTCTTCTTCTCAAAAAATAAAAAGAAAAAGAAATATCCCCTCTTTCGGGAGTTGTTATGTGAAAAATCAAGTATTTCAAGGCCTTTGAGCTGCCCCACGGATGCTGGTATTCCACCTTGAAGGAAGTTTCCTTGCATCTGTAAGAATTGCAGGCTTTGGGAATCACCAATAGATGCATGAATTTCACCAGAAATTTGATTGTCAGATAAATCGATGTCTGTAATATGCTTCAAGCTTCCGATCTTCGATGGCAACAATCCACTAAACAAGTTGTCTCGGAACTCGAAAGTACATTAAGTTAGAGACTTAGAGCAACTCCAACGCATAGACCGAAACAAGACGCGTGTTTTGCCTGCTTTGGGTCGGCGTTTTGGGCAGCGTCCGGCCTGTTGGCATTTTGCTGGTCAACGTGTCCGACGCATTTTTCGTCCGCGTGGTTGGTATGGCCATATTGTTGGCACAATTTTTTCATACATATCAAATATTGCCCAAAGTTTAAATCACAACCAAATAGAGATCTTGCCGTTTTTACAACCAAATAAAAATCTCATAGTTTACAAGCCAAATAAAATTTAAATTGTCTCAAATACATTAAAAAAAGTCCATACATCTATTGGTAGCCAAGATGAGCCCACATATGCTCAACCAAATCATCTTGGAGTTGAATGTGAGTTGGTTAATCATGTATTTCATGATGGAATTGGGTGAATTGTGCAAACATTGCCGCTCCTTCATACTCAGGCACAACATTTTCACCCTGAAATTGAAACCCCTAGTCTAAGATTACGTTCATCCTCTACGATCATGTTTGTGCATGATCACACAAACAGTCATCACCTCCCACAACTTCTTGGTGCTCCCAAGTTCTAGTAGGGTACCGAACAATGCCCCATCAAGATTGAAGCACACCAAAAGCACGATCCACATCCTTCCTAGCACTCTCTTGTGCTTGAGCAAATCTCTGCCTCTTCTCTCCTACTGGATCACGTATTGTCTTTATAATAATTGTCCACTGAGGATAAATGCCATCAGCTAGGTAGCACCCCTTGTTGTTGTGGTGGCCATTGATCTCAAAGTTAACCTATGGGTCGTTGCCTTCGTTGCCTTCTGCAAGCCTTTCGAGCACCGGAGAACGCTGAAGCAAAAAAGCGGTGGGTTGCATGGTGGTGTGGCTCGGGCGCCCTGGGCGGCAGCTTTGGCCACGAGGGACGCGGCGGGTGTGTGCTGTAGCGAGGATGCCCCCGGTGGAACTGCCGCACGGCTCGGTGTCCCGGGATGGCAAAGAAGAGCGCCTCTTGATGCTGGTGCAGCAGATCTGGTCTCCGGCGAACGCAATAGCACGCGTCAGCGCATCTGATGTATGGATGTGGCTCGGCATCATGGTGGTTCTTAGCCTCAGGCAGCGCTCCTCTGTTCCTTGTCGACATGGTGCTCGGTATGGCATGGTGGTTCATGCTGCGTCCGATGGTCTGCGTTCCGACGACCGTTGACGGATCTGGCGCCTCGAGCTGGAGTTTGGGCATCGGTGGTCTATGTGAGGTGTGGTTGGCTGCGGCGGATCTTAGTTCTTTTTCGACGAAGGGTAGTTTCCATGGTTGTGGTGGTTAGCGGGCTTGCCGGCGCCGGTGTCGGTTGATGTGCAGCATGGGAGCTTAGATGAAGACCCTGTCTCGGCTTTGCGTCATGACCAACAATGGTGGCGGCTGCGGTCATCGTTGACTTTCTTGGAGGCATCGCTGCATTGCTACCACACCCCTCCTGCGCAGATCCAGCCATCACGACAGCTCCAGAGGAAACCCTGGATCTTGTGTGATCGGACGATGGTGGCGTCTTGGTGCTGTATTCCCTCTTGGGGGCTTCATCTTTGGAGCTGGGCATCGATAAGCGGGACCAATGGACGGCGGCGATATTGGCATCGAGGCTTCTATGGCAACGATGATGAGGGGAGCGATGTCGGCGACACGACAATGGTTGAGGTAATCGGTGTTTCTCCGGCGTGCCTGCGGGATTGCCTCGGCTTGTGTTGCTGTGAAGTTGAAGCTGAGATGGCGGGGTCCCGGCGGCGTACGATGACAGTCAACATGTGGTTCGTTCAATGATCCTCGATGGTGCGAGTCGTGCCTAACTTGTCCTTCGTTGTTCTCCATCAGAGTCGAAGCTCGTTGTCCAGTCACAGGTGGTTGTGCTCTGGCACGGGTCTCCATAAAACTCGACAAGTGCCTCTACAGTGTGGGTTGGGCCGACGATCGCCTACAGCGAAGTTGGAGTCGTTTGCTCAGCGTTTAGGGATGGTGATGACGCCCCGCAAGGGAGGAGTGATGACAAGATGACGCATGTGCGTTGTCTCGATGAGACCCTCTTTGGACTTTGGAGAGGTATGTGTGGGGTATTATATGTTTGCCGCTCAATGATGTTGATGGTTTTCACCTGGTTTTTCACTAATTAACTTGGCAATTCTCTGCTACTTAATTAATGGACGAGGCAAATCCGTTTTGAAAGAAAAACATTTTTTTCTCAGTGGCCACTGAAAGTTGCAACTTTAACATGATTGATGATTGATTCTGTCAATGGGGTATGTCACAGGTTATTTACAGAGACAGCTGCATGAGTATCTCGGCTACCAGGTCCATATTGAGTTGCTGCTTCCTCTCCGAAGAAATACAGTACACTTATTTGATCAGGTGCAGGAATGGCGGTAGCGGCAAATCACGTAGCCAGCAGAGATGACCGAGACGAAGAGCAGGATGGCCGCCGCGAGGAGGTTGATGATGGAGCACGGGGTCCGGAGGTGGTCGCGCTTGAGCACGGCCATGTACCGGTTCCAGCGAGAGTCGCAGAAATCGTTGGTGTCCTTGAACAGCCGCGCGTAGCGGTGCGTCCTGGGGCCGAAGAGCGCGCTGCCGCCGAGCTGGTTGAAGAAGGCCGCCGCCTCTTCCTCGTTGGAGAGCATGTTGTCCAGGATGCCGTGGCGCTGGAGCACGGCCACGTCCGCGCCCGTGTTCACCAGCGCGTTCATCAGCACGAGGTAGCCCGTCATGGTCCCCTCGTTCCAGCAGTCCTTGGTCTGCTCCAGCGCGAACAGGTTGGCCAGGAGGATCCTCGTGCCGCCGTTGATGACCAGGCGCGGGATCTCCATGGTGCCGCCGCGGAAGGTCACGTCGAACTGGCTCGCCGGCGAGGGCTTCTCCTTGAACCTGACGCCGAACTCCTGGAGCACGGTCACGCACGGCATCGCCAGCGGCGTCCTGGCCCGGTTCTCCCGCGCGCGCCTGAACGAGCCGAGGCTCACCGGGATGCGGTGCAGGCTCGCGCCCAGCCTCGTCAGCCGGCGGATCCTGCGCCGCTCCGGGCTCATGACGATCCTCTGGTACTGGAGGTGGAGCAGGTGGTAGACCTCGGCGAACTGGCCAGCCAGCTCCGGCGCCGGCGGCGGGAGCGGGACCATGCCTAGAGGCTCGCGCAGGCTGAAGAAGCTGGATATGAGGTGAAGGAGCCCCTGGTCCGCATCGTCCCCTGCGTTGCCATTCCCCATGACGAGGTTGAAGAGCTTGGCGAGGACGATGTAGGGCATCTGGTTCTCCACGAGGAGCAGGTCGTAGTAGACGTAGGTGGAGGTGCCCTGCATGCACCGGGCGTCGCTTTCGCTCCAGTGGAGCAGGAACTGGAGCACGAAGCAGCCGTCGAGCACCAGCATCTCCACGAAGTCGTCGCTCCCGCCGCCGGCGGCCTGGTCCAGGGCCTCGCCGTAGCAGCGGCGCGCCCGCTGCTCCATCCTGCGCGCCGCCTTGAGGCAGTCGGCGAGGAGGCCGGCCCTGCCGTCCGGTTCCCCCCGGAGGAGGAACTCGCGGAGCATGGGCCACTTGCGGGCCTGCATGGCGCGGGTGCTGGCGCTGGACATGTGGTAGGGCCCCACCGAGACCATGACCGGCTCGTAGAGGCTCCTGTTCATCTCCCGGACATGGTGCGGCAGGCGGACGATGGTGAAGGCGTCCCTGTCGTCGCCGCCGCCCGCCGGGACCTGGTTGCTCATGCCGTCCTCCATGCGCCGGAGCAGCATGTCGTAGTGCATCCTCCTCGCTCTCGCTCTCAGTTCTGTGTGGGTTAAGGTTAAGGATGATAATTTTATCCATAAACATGGATACCCATGGATATCCGACCAGAATGAATAGGGTTTGGATATGCTTTTGTGCCCATGGGCAATGCCCAAACCCGACCCGATTACTCATGGGTAGGGCATGAATATAATTTTGTACCCGTGGATATACCTAAACCCGACCCGATAGTATGCATTAATGGGTAAAAATGTGCTATCCCTACCCCACAGTCACATGTCACACTGCAGTTTTACACTTTGTTATGTAGAACATGCAAAATGAAATTGCACAATCCCCATCGTAACTTTTATTAGTTGACATTCAATCCCCACTAACACACACTAGCGCTCCTTCTCTTATTTTTATCTCCTCGTTAAATGACTCGTCATTCCCATCTTTTAGAAAAAATACTAAATGATATTAGGTTGTTAGTGGATGTTGATTTACCATAAGTTGATGTTTACAATAAGTGAAGCCTAACTTGCCGCGAGGTGAAGAATGGAAGATCTTATGTCAACATTGTCTTATGTCTTATTTATATGTCTTTAGAGGACCCAATGAATATTCAGTGGGTATGGATATCCATCGGGTTTGGACATGGACACAGTTTTTCACCCATGAATTCGTTCATGGGCGGACAAAGACTGTCTTCATGGATATGGATATGGATTTGATTTTTTTTTTCCAGAAAGATATGGATTTGATATTGTTCAACCCGATCCAAACCCGACCCATTGCCATCCTTAGTTAAGGTGATGATGTACAGTAATACGCGTTGATCTGTATATACGTACGACAAGCGCTGTGTACGTGTATGTGTTTGCGGTTGAGTGTATAGGACGTTCCTGTTACAGTTTTAAATTGACTTCCTTCGCGAAGAAGCGTTCGCACTTGTGCACTTGATTTTGTATTGCCATATCATTTCTTTTCTTTGTGCGGCTTACACCATTTGTAAATTTGTAGACTAAATTACTTACTGTTTTGGTCAGTATTCTTCCTCCCTCTACCACCGACGTGCTAGCCTCCGCTGCATCCACACGCTTTTGACAGCGGAAACCAATTGATCAACCCTCTCGTCCCCGGTGAACACCATCAATCCTAACCGTCGACACTTTGAGCTCTTTGCTCGACTTTGTTGTTGTCTCCACTCCCACTTTCTCCGCGGCTTCGCCTCGCAATTGGAAACTGTTTCTACCCCTTTGCTGTGTCACGTCCAAAACTTAGGATGCAAGTCGAATCTCGAATCTAGTTGTACCGACAATTAAGAAAACCTTGACGGCGAATCTGGATTACTAAATTGGGGAGTACAATGCAGGAACGGCGGTTGAAGGACACGGGCAGTTACGTCGTAGACTTTCTTGGGTTAACATCCATATGTTATGACACGGATGTGAACCGGCAAAATCTCCATGATGACCGGGCGTTGTTTAATCTAATGCAGAGTAGGAGCTGACAGAAGAGCACGAGTACTGAAGCAATGAGTTCCCAGATACTCCTATTAGATAAAAAAAATCAGGGGACAAAAAATGAAAAGCTGATGCAACGAAAAAGAGAAGAAAAGGCCATACGAGCAGATATTTCGCAGATGGGCCGGGATCTGTCTACTCTCCAGCCCAACCTCACGGGCCAGCACCCACGAGGCCCCTTCCAATCTGTGTGCCAAATACATTAGTCCCACCTCGCTAGTTTACGCAGAGCGGAACCAGCTTATAAGGCGAGGCGCAGCGTTTTCTAGCACGACCTTACTTGAACAGGATCTGTTCTATAGGCTCGTACCGCTGCATCCTTTACCAATAAGGAGGCGAGCACTTCAGTCTGGTTGATGCATTCTGACCACTGGGCCAGAGCGTGATTAACGGCCTGGATTCATCTGATGGATGGATCTGACGGCTGTAGAGGATCGTTCCTGCTTGGCTCACACCTGTGCAGGGTGGCCCAGTGGTTGTCTGACAGACTTGAAATTCTTTATATTTTTGGCCAAACGCACACAGAAACAAAAACGTTAGCTGCACTTTTGTTTCTGAAATTTTCTAACCAACTTCATTCATTTCATGCACAGGACCTCTCCATCTAAAACATCTGCCAAAGGCTTTTGTTTCAGACATTCTTTAACAAGACAAACCATTTTGTAGTCATACATCTGAAATTATCTACGTTTCAGTTCAGAATATATCAGTGGCAATGGAGCGAAACAAATGGTTCGCTACTATTAGAGGTAAGAGTGTTTAAACCCAGAAAACTAGAACACATTCATTATAAATCCACCTATTCTATCTGCTTTCTTATGCCAAGTTTCAAGAGAGAAAAAATGTCGAGATCAAAGCTGCCAGCCCATACCTATCCACCCGCGATCCTGGATCCGGCGGGCGGTGGCTGCGGTGGGGTTGTTGTGTTGGTGTATTGTCTTCCCTGTTCCTACTGATCACCTTCTCAAATCTCCTCTCTAAATTGTGTTGTTTTAGTAGATTACTCCACCTGCTGTCGTAAATTGCAATCGGTCTTGATTGTTCAGTTTCCTTGAGACCTTGACCTTTGTAGTTCAGGACGTGTCTTAAGCTGTATTATTCCAAAACCTGGCTTCTGTCTTGTGTAGATGGCGATAACAATCTAATGTCTGACGCACTTCATTCTAGGCTTCAGTTGCAATTGCCTGCTTGCGCAGCGTAGCCTTGGGCCGGGTCTTTTGTGCAATTTTGCAATTCAGCTTGCCTACTTGTGCAATATGGAGCTGATCTGCCTTCGTCCTTGCGGCCACCAGCCAGGTGTTTGTTTTTCTTCTTAACCTTCATCGCAGCCTTCTCTGTAGCGCGTTCTTGAATGCATCACAACTCTTTATCTCTTCTCTAGGGTTCACGAGGACCAAGACCTTTTCTTCCAAGGGACTGCATAAAGAAATGCTTATCATTTTTGCTCAAGATGGCAACAGAAAAAAAAAATACATTTTGTTGTATAAAAAATGTTCAGAGCTACATAATGAAGATAAATATAGATGCTACCAAAACAATTCAAGCTGCCACAATCTTCATGCGAGCACAAATGATAATGGCGAATTCAACTAAGTACAGTGACTGAAGCATAAAAAAAAGTTAATCTCCACCCACAGCTCAAACTTTATAAGGCATCATTTCAGACCTTCCATTCCAGTTTACAAGGCATGCACACATTTCGAGATTTAGTTTCGACTGTCAATAAACATACAGCCCGGAGTCATCGCCTTCATTTCAGAATAAGACACTCCAACTTGCGGAACGCAGGAGTACAACCCCAGAATAAGAAACTCCAACCACAATGGCATATGTGGTTAGTAGGCCAAACCTGATAAAAAAACAGAATAAGAAACTGCAACTTGGGGGCCCTAGGCCTGCCATAATTGTTTAGCTCCTCTACATCGATCAACAATCTGCATCTGCCATAGCTAGCAGCACTACCTCTATCCATTCCAATCCATCCATCACAGCTAACTAATGGAGGTGACGGTGCTGAGCGTCGGCGATTCCGTGGTGAATGGAGAGCTGAGCTACGCCCGCTCTGCCCCGGCGGAGCAGGTGGCGCTGCAGCTCGGGGTCCAGCGTGACCAGACCTTCTTCATCAAGGACGAGCTCGAGATGATGCAAGCTTTCCTGATGGCCGTTGACGATTACCGGGAGCGCAACAGCAGGGCGGTCAAGGTATGGGTCAAGCAGGTCCGGGACGTGGCCTACGAAAGTCGAGGACTGCCTCCCGGACTTGGCGGTCAGTCTGGAAAAGCTGTCCAGGTGGTGGCGTGGCGCGGGCACATTGATGGCCCGTCGCCGTGTGGCCATGCGGATGAAGGAGCTCAGGGCTAAGGTGGAGGACGTCAGCCAGGGGAACGTGCGCTAGAACCTCATCAACAGCTCAGCTGGTGTCTCTAAGCACGCCACCGGCACCTCCAATGGCAGTAACAGCGCCGATGCCTCGCTGTTTGGCATCAATGAAGGGAGGAGTATATGACCAGGCAGCAGGACAAGACAAGTGTGGATCTCGCCCAACTGATCAACACGAGGGGCGTTGATCTCAGAGTGATCTCGGTGTGGGGAGCAGGTGGTGGCCTCGGGCAAATGTCCACAATCCGGTCGGCCTACAAAAACCCAAATGTAAAGGTGAACTTTCCATGCCGGGCACCTCCGAATTAGTTGACCATCACCTTGAGTGCATCGGAAAGCTTCTTCACATGAGATGCCTCTCTCTAAGAGGATGTGATGGCATTTACCACCTGCCAGATTCGTTGGGTAACCCGAGGCAACTCGAAACTCTAGATATCATGGGTACACGCATAATAAGGCTGCCATGGACCATCATCAAGCTTAATAAGCTACGGAACATTTGTGCTGGGGCCATAGAAGATACCGATGATGACAGACTTGAAATCAAGTAATGTCAAGAAGATCTACCCGAGGTAATGAGAAACAGGCTGTGTAACATTACTTGCTCTTCAATTGCATTTTGTGTGGCATGCTGTGCACCTCAGCTTCTGAAAAAGAAGATGGGTATGGATGTTGACGTGAACAGGCGTGACGTATGCACCATGTGCTGCGGCAACATATTACCTCTGTTGGCCACGCGGCAAAGTCCACGTGGTGTTGCAGTGCCAAGAAGAATTCGCAGACTGAAAGCCCTGCAAACATTGGGTATTGTCAACATCACACGGGCAAAAGCCATTCTGCAAGACATAGAAGAGCTTACCCGGCTGCGCAAGCTAGGAGTGATTAGCGTCAACAATAGGAGCAGTCAAGATTTGTTTTTGGCAATTGCAGGTCTCAGCTGCTTGGAATCGTTGTTAGTGCAGTCACTGGGATATCCTGGTTTATCTACCTGCTTAGATGGCATCTCCTCACCTCCAGCAAATCTTCAGAGCCTCAAGCTGTTAGTGCAGTCACTGGGATATCCTGGTTTATCTAGCTGCTTAGATGGCATCTCCTCAACTCCAGCAAATCTTCAAAGCCTCAAGCTGTACGGCAACATTGTAAAATTACCCAAATGGCTCCAGCGGCTCACAAATCTCGTCAAGCTGAGGCTACGGAGCTCAAGGATTGTGGAGCATGATGCTGCCATACAACTCCTTCCGAAGATACTGAATCTATCTACTCTGCGCCTGTGGAGGGAGTCGTTCGTGGGCAACGAGATTCATTTCAACTTCTGTCAAGGTGCATTCCTGAGCCTGGTGGTACTGGAGCTGGATCGCCTAGCTGACCTGAAATTGGTGAAGTTTGAAGAAGAAGTCACCCCGAAGCTCGAGCTGCTGCAGTTTCGTGCCTGGACTTCTCAAGCCAGCACTGGGTTGTTTACTGGGCTGCCATCACTCCCAAGCCTTAAGGAATTCATGCTCATGGAGTTCCACAACGGCTACAAGGATACTTTTGTGGAAGAGCTGAGGGGTGAGCTGGCAAAGAATCAAAATCGACCGGCTTTGAAGAGGCACTGAGCAGAGCTCTATATTTATCGATTTGAAGCTTCCATTTTATTTTCAACCGATTCATTGTGTTTCTTATGGAATTGTTTCTTGTGTTTCTTTGTAATGTATGTGTCTGTTACACATCTGTCAGTTTCAGTAACCGTGCTATGAAGAATAAATTGTGTACTAAGGCATTGTAACACAGAACTACAAATCATCTGGATTGTGTTTTGATTGTTTCTCTTTTATTTATTTTTTAACTCTGAATACCCATCGTCAAAATCCTGGATAGGCCATGGATATGGCATGCACCATGCTCTTCTCTGATCATGTATATGCCACTAAATGAGTAATTTAGGCAGGGGTGAGTCGGTGACGGAGCTTGATCAGGATTTTTGGAGGGGCCATCTAATGCAAAGATTAGGAAAAAGTGCATCGTTAATGACTAAAT
>NC_057808.1:428807620-428811034 GCF_018294505.1 Triticum aestivum | reverse complement strand
GAGGTGGGTGTGTGTGTGGGGGGGTGGGGGGGTGTGTGTGATGCGGGGTCCTCGGTGGCGGATGTAATTTAAGTGTGCGTGGCTTCATCATAAATAGGTGATGTGTATGGCAGAGGCCGCCAACGATGGGGTGCGAGAGAGAAAAGGCCCGTAGAGAGGGAAGAGAAGGTGTGTGCGCATGATAGGAGTCGACATTGAGAGAACGTGTTTGTTCGAGAGACACCGAGGAAGACTACTATATATCGATGGTGCATGTAGGCGGGAATTAAACGAAGGGATGGTCTTATTAGTTTCGGGGATATAGGGGAAGAGTGAGAGGGGGGGTAGCTAGAAGGAGATTGTTACGTGTGAGTGTGTGTTTTACCCATCCAGACGGAAGTTAATTATGTGCACACAAGAAGAGAACGATTCGATGTGGCGTTAGGGTTGAGGGTAATTAACTACGTATGGAGACATAGAGACCTTGAACATGCATGTGCGAGAGGTATACATGTATACGTGGATGTGTGTGTGTGCGCGCGCGCACGATCGAGATAAAGGAAAGAAGACATAAGTCATAAGATCAACGACATGGGAGAGACGGATCGGTATGACAATATGCATGCATGTGAGAGTGCAGGTAAGAAGGCCCGACAATTGAGCATGTGTTTTTATCTTTAAGAGATAGTGGCGTGGGCTGGAGCATGCATCTATTGCGAGCAGAGGGAGTGAGACACAACGATTGTGCAAAAGAGATCAACCTATAAATGCATGTATGGAGAGACATATATAGTGTGGGTGATAGGAAGCAAGAGTGCGTGCGAGAAAGAAATGTTGACGGAGAAACTACAGATAGATACAGAGATGGAAATGCTAGCTAGAGGGACATCGGCTAGTTTGAGTGTTGGATATGACCGCCGGGTGGTTCAGAGGGTGAAGTTATGTGTGTGTGAGAGAAAGATAAAAGGAGGGCACTTGACTGCATGTAGAGAGAAACATACATAGTATGCGTGATAGGAAGCAAGAGTGAGGGCGAGAAAGAAGGTTGATGGAGAAACAGATAAATAGAAAGAGAAAGATGCTAGCTAGTGTGTGTTAGAGATAGGAGTCGAGTGGATCAGAAGGCTGAGTTATGTGTGTGGGTGTGAGAGAGATGGAGAAAGGGTGCATGTGACTCACATACAAACAAATATCGGAGAGAAATGAGATCCTGAGAGACGGAGTTTTGTGTCTGCGAGAAAGATATTTCACAACGAGAGTGATAGCTAGAGAGACATACGAGGGAACGCAAGATATCTCTAGGGAGAGAGAGTGTGTGTGAGCGACATACAAGAGAATGGTGGAGAGATATGAGACCCTGGGAGACAGAGTTTGTGTTTGTGTGTGAGAAAGTGATATTTAAGAGGAAGAGTCGTAGCTTCTCATACCTAAGGAGCGAAAGACATCTCTGTGTGAGAGGGTGTGTGTGAGTGGCACACAGGGGAATAGTAGTGAGAAATGAGACCCCAGGAGACGAATTTTGTGTTTGTGTGAGAGAAAGAGATTTCACATGGAGAATCATAGTTAGAGACACATAACAGGGAGCGAGATATACTTAGAGAGAGATAGAGTGATGGAGGTCGAGGGAGAGAGTACCGTCAGTGTGTTACGAAGATAAAAGATCATTGTCGACATACAGGTAGCACGAGAGATACCCGAGAGACGATGAACGCGTATAGGTCTAGAAAGATACTCCTATATAAGCATGAGTGATAGCTATATGAGACGAATATATGGATTAAAGGGGATTCAAATATTTAAACTGGAGATCACGACATCGATAATATCATAACGCAAATTGGTGTATCAAACATGCATATTCCTTTGAATTTGGGGACACGTGTAATGTTATATAGTTTATCAATATTAGTGATCCATAGATTCTTTAATTAGAGACAATGCATGGTTTATATGCAATTAATGTCTAAACGGAATTACACTATATGTTGGTGTGTGAAACACATTATACATGTTTGAGAAGTAAAAAAATAAAAACCCGCATGAAACACACATTAATTGGAGACAGTTAGCGAGGAATGCATACATTGGATTTCAACATAAAGTGGTTTCAGATATTTGAAAATCCAAATTAAGATGGATACAGCCTTATGAATCTGAGATCATGCCATTTGTAAACCATATTTATGTATAAAGGGTGTTGTGCTTTTGAAAATATATATATAAAAAATGATGTATATAGAATTTTATTCCAATCGAAAATGGATCCTGCCTGAACAAAAATAGAATACAAACTGGATTCGAATTGAGTTGGCATGGTAAACATGCACTATTGCTCTGCAAAAATTTGAACGAAGTAGGGAAAGTCGCAGTAACCGCCCGAAACCAAAATCTGCGAGATAGAAATTACTGCCTATCCCTGTCACGCAAAGCCTATCGGCTCGATTTCTATAGGTTTCGAGAGGGGTAGGTTTGTAATTGCACTCAAACGTGACATAACCGCCTCTCACCCGGATTCATACACGGTGGGCGCCAAAACACAGTGTCTCCTTGGCCGAAGTCGACTCCCTCCCTGATTCATACACGGTGGGCGCCAAAAACAAACTCTCGTCGGCAAATATTCGGTGTATGCGAGATTACCGTCCTATCCCCAACCGACTAATATTGTTGTGATGTAGGAAATTTTAAATGGGGGCTATGTTTGTAAATTTTCTCGCATTTGAGACAAGCGCGCCCTAAAGACATGGTTCCCCCTTCCTCTCTCCCTCCATTTCCCCATTCGTACTCCGTGGGCACCAAAACACCCTCTCCACCCCAGCCTCCTCCGTCCGCCACCCCATCCACCGCCGTCCTCCTCCACCATGCCGGAGCTGATACCCTGACGCCGTCGGCCATTACAAGAGGTCGACCTCTCTCATCCACGGCTTCGGACAGGGATCCTTGCATCCCGTCCTCTCGCTTCATCCCCGCCATCGTCCACCTTGTCAGCGCCGCTCCCACGACCATCTCGTCCACCGCGCCCCGCCGCCACCGTCTACCCTCCTAGATCTGCTTCCACGCTGCCGACAGCCATCGCTACCCCAGCACCGTCAAATTCTCAGCAGATGCATACACGGCGCCGCACCAGAGGCGGTACTCTTTCGTATCTGCTCAACTTATTTATCGCAGCAAGAAAATAGATCGCCACTGCTTTACTCTGATTTCTTGTCCATCACTTAGTTGTTAGTTGAAAGCAAACATTGGTTGCGAAGTTGCCTTTGTCCGGTTTGCACCTTCACATCCTCCATGGCACGCTCAACACTATACTCGCCATGCTTATGGTTTTCCCCTTTTATACTCCACACTAGTTAAATGACAGTAGACTAAATTTCAAAATTGGGTCAGTTGATTTTTGAGAGCTCGCCGGAGTTCGCCGATGCGAAGGAAGGGGCTCGGGTG